>NC_091157.1:10588803-10646303 GCF_040958095.1 Procambarus clarkii
CAGTTCTACAGTTTCCTCCGCCCCACCGAGAGGAAGTTGGCAGGTGCACCTCGCTGCGTCATCAATGGCTGATAATTGCTGTCCTCCTTCAGGAAGTGCAGCTCGCGCGGGCCCCTTATTTGGGCAATTAGTCGGGATTTTCCGTCAGCAGCTGGCAATTGGAACCATTGAGCTGCCTTCGAAAACTCCCCTCCTCCCTTCCCCCCCCCCCCCCCCCTCCCCCTTGTTCATTCCACCTTCGACTCTCTCCCACTACCCTACACCTACCTCCCACTCCATCCCCCCTCTTCATTCCCTTGTCCCTTTGTGCGATTTTAGCGTTGGCTTCGGGGTTGCAAGATGCGTGGCGTGTGGGGTGGACCTTGGGGCCGGGAGTCCGCCGGCATCATTCAGGAGCCCGCCGACGGGGACGTGCTTGTTCCGGAGCCTGACTCAGGCGGAGGTGACGTCGGGGGGAACCACGTTTTGGGTAGAGCAATCTGGGTAGTTATCAGAGCCTGAGTTTGCGGATCTCCACCTTCCGGTGCCTGCTGTTGACTTCCTTTCTTGGGCTTCGCTACTGCCTTCCAGTCTTAGGTGTTGTCTTCCTCTCGTGCGCCTCAATACTGCCCTCCTCTCTTGGGCCTCATTGCTATCTTCCTATCTTGGGCCCCCAGTGGCGCTGAAAGAGGATGCTGGCTACTCTAGGGTCTTTTGTTGTTTCAGTTAGCTTAGATCCCAACTCTTTAAAAACCTAGCAGCACTTTTACCCCAGGCACCAAGTGTCTCCGTGGCAATGGGGGACAACATTGTGGTGGTGATCCAAATATCTGTATTTACGAGACTTGGCTGTTTCCTGGTGAGTGGCAGCACCGCCTGGATGTGCAACACTGAAGACAACGTAGGTGTTGGCTAAAGTCAAAACACATGTGTATAGTCCCACATCAACTGTCAACCATTCTTCCAGGGGTTCGCTGTGATCCCGCCTGGCCGACCGACAGGCTCGTCAGTGTTGCGGGGCATTAGGAAACTGGGTTCTCTCTCTGTTAGAGCTGTGGTAAGTCTCTTCTTAATAATGTAATTTACCTCGCTGTGTCTTGCATGCAATCCTTCTATGCTTTGGTAGAGCAAGCAATGCCAGCGTGTTGGCCACTGACTTGCCACAAATGCACCTCTATTCGGTGTGGATTGGGGCAGCGAGGCGGAGAGTCACAGCAATTCGGAGGGCCTGCGGTGTGAGACGCGTGCCGGTTGACGACATTGAGGTTGCTAATAGGAAGTCACCTACTTAGGGAGCTGCTGCAACTCTAAGTCGGGTATTCATGTGATGCTTTGCAGCTGCTTGGTATACCATGGGTCTCTCCCAGCCGGATTGCTTGTGAGCTTTAGAAGGTGGTCGTTGGAGTGTTGGTCCTGCAAGAAAGACCCAATTGCTGCCTGCAGTCTCTAAAGCTGGGATCTTGTACCTCGGCCTGTCGACCACGGTAATCGGGTAGGATTTCCTTCTCCAGGTTGTCTGATGCCACTGAAAAGGACAAGAACGCCGGTACAGCAATTTGTGTTACTGTGCGAACGCCGAGGCCACAGAGTCGTACAGGAAGGGAGGCTTGTTTCCTCTTTGAGTCACTGAAAGAAAGGTTGTGGGCTTTTTCTAACATTGATTTCAGCAGGATGTCGTAGTCTTCTAACTTAGTATTATTGAACAATGGGGAACATCTAAAAAAAAAATCAGCCTGGGGAGGGACAAGCCTCTGGTGATGAGGTAGAGTGGATCATGAGCATCAATTTCTTCAGTAACTCTCATCCATCCTCTTCAAGTCAGCAATCTTCTTACCAAGGACCTCGTCGATGGCCTTCCCTTCACGAAAAGCTCCAAGGAGTGTGCTGTCTTCAGGGTTGGTAATATGGATATCAGGATAAACACTCTTTATTCGCTCTGTAATGTGCTGGTTGGTGGAGATTACTTCGCACTTGGAAGAGTTCAGGGTGAGGCCTAGACTTGCTCCTTGCTCCTGAATTATTCTTATGTCCTTCAGGAGGGAGTCTGGGGAGCCAGCTAGAGTACCATCGCCCAGAAACCAAATGTTGAGCTCACTAGACAGGTTATCGGTGACTTCCTTGATAACTAAGCAGAAAAGACAAGGATCAAGAGGTCATCCTGTTCGACACCTTCTTGTGATTCGATTTCATGTTCCCGGAATAACAGAGTTAGATCCTTGCTGTAATAAGAGGGCACAAACGGGTAGAGGGAAGGGAAAATAGCGATGAACCGCATTGAGTATTGCATCCCTTCTTTACCGATTGAAAGCCTTTTTGAAATCCAGTTTTATCAAATCTTTTTCTGCTTTAACGTTGGCAATGCAGGCTCTAGCTGCATGAGCCGCTGCCTCACACCCTTGGGGAATGCCAAACCCGAGCTGTTTTGGCTTCAGCATGTCTGCTGTCTGGGTAACTGATATATATAATATAATATGATATATATAATATAATATGATATATATAATATAATATGATATATATATATATATATATATATATATATATATATATATATATATATATATATGCGAACAAGCCTGAATGGTCCCCAGGACTATATGCGAATGAAAACTCACACCCCAGAAGTGACTCGAACCCATACTCCCAGGAGCAACGCAACTGGTAACTACAGGGCGCCTTAATCCACTTGACCATCACGGCCGTCAAAAGGAAGTGATAGCCGAGGCTATTTGAGCCACTTCCCCGACGGCAACTCGGATGGTAATCTTGGGCATAGCATTTCACCAAATCACCTCATTCTTTGGGGCACACGTGAGGAACACAAATGCGAACAAGCCTGAATGGTCCCCAGGACTATATGCGAATGAAAACTCACTTCTGGGGTGTGAGTTTTCATTCATATATATATATATATATATATATATATATATATATATATATATATATATATATATATATATATATATATATATATATATATATATAATCACTTATGAACTTTGTGACCCGAGCAGGGTTCGAACCTGCATTGCCAGGGCTCACCCTCTAAAGTAACTTGTATTTTTTCTGCCGCTTACAGGTGGTGTGTGTTCCTGCGTAATTATTGATGTTCATCAACTCTTGCATCTCGAGATATCAAAAGATTTTTTAGGTTCAAGATCAGAAGTTATTAATTTATATTTTTAATCTTTCTATTCCACTAGTTCAACGTACCTATTATAGTTGTGATGTGTCCAGACTCACCCCAGGAAGGCTGTGATGTGTCCAGACTCACCCCAGGAGGGCTGTGATGTGTCCAGACTCACCTAAGAGGGTTGTGATGTGTCCAGACTCACCTAATAGGGTTGTGATGTGTCCAGACACATCTAGGAGGGCTGTGATGTGTCCAGACTCACCTAAGAGGGTTGTGATGTGTCCAGACACATCTAGGAGGGCTGTGATGTGCCCAGACTCACCCAAGAGAGTTGTGATTTGCCCAGACTCACCCAAGAGGGCTGTGATGTGCCCAAACTCACCCAAGAGGGTTGTGGTGTGTGTGTGGGGCACAGGGGGGGAAGGGAAGAGGGGTGCAAGAGGTGAAATTTTGTGTGGGGGGAATAGTGGGGAGGGAGGGGGAGGGGGGTATGAGAAATACTGCCCATTAGGGACGCTAAAAACAATCCAATCACTCCACGAGCCATTGACGGAGGAAACGAGTGGGGGAAAAAGGCTGGCATGTGAGCGATCGAAGCGACGGATGGCGTGTCCGGGGCGGGGATGGAGGTGCTTTGTGACGCTGTGGTAAAACTCCCGCTGGTGTCAACCCCGAGGACGACCTCTGTTTGTTATGAGCACTCATCCCGGCCTCCAGGCTGCGACTGGCCGCCCCTGCGAGGGAGGGGTGGGGGGTCGCGAGAGTGAGGTCACGTGTGACAGGGGGGTCTGGTGTTACAGCGGGGGGGGGGGGGGGGTCTGGTGTGACCGGGGGGGGGGGGGTCAGGTGTGACTCTGAAGAGTAGGTATAGGGATTAGGTGAGAATAGGGAAGGATGGAGGATTAAAAAGAAGGGGGAGAAGTACACAAGGATAAATGTATAACAGCACTTTATTTATTGACTTGCCACCGTCAATAGTGGACTTGTGGTGGAAAAAAGAGGCAGAAGCTACCCGAATGGGCACACACCCCCTCCTATACAGGGCCACACCCTCCCACACGAGCCACACCATCCCACACGGGCCACACCATCCCACACGAGCCACACAATCCCACACGGGCCACACCATCCCACACGGGCCACACCACCCAATATAGGCCACACACTCGCATTATAACTCACACAATCACCAAATCTGAACATTTTTCCATCACCTAGACCTGTTGGTTCCTGGAATTAGTGTCACCACGGCCCGGTTTCTGACCTGGCCTCTTGGCTGGTGGTATAGTAAGCCTTGCTATTAGCACTGCTTTTCGCAGTCTGATGCATTAGTCATAGCCCGGTTGATCAGGTATTCATGGAAGGTGTTTATCCAGTTCTCTTTTGAACACCAGGAGAGGTCGACTAGCTGTGTCCTCATGTTTAAAGGGAAGGTATTAAAGGGTTTTGGTTACTTAATGGTGATAGAGGTGTCTTTCAGTGTACCTATTGCACCTTTGTTTCTCAAGAGGGGCTATATTGCACTTCCTGCTGTGTCTCGTGATCTTGTAAAGAGCTGTTTCCGAGCGCAGATTTGGAACAGTCCATCTAATACTTTCCTTGTAAATTATTATAAGTCTCTCACCTACACTTTATTGACTATACATTTAGAAATGTTAAACTTTCCCAATAATTTTTATGTTTAATTGAGTGGATTAGGACAGTAAAATAACTCTGCGCGTTCTCCAAGTCAGCAACTTGTTGAATGGGGGGTTATTAGTCTACAACGGTGTTCCACCCTAGAGATCAACAGTCTCTTAAACAGTACCATGACTGGTCTTGCATATCTTGTTTGAAAAGCTGCTGTTATCCAGCTGGTTATTTTTCTTGCAGTTCTGACAGCTATTTTATTGTGATCGTTAAAAGTAAGGTCTTCCGACGTGATTAATTCCAAATCTTTTGTATTTTTTCTATTGCTATTGCATGATTTGACTGTGTTATATGTAGTTTCTGATTTAATATATTCGTTTTTACCATATCGGAGGAGCGATATGGTAAAAACTTGTATTCTCTAATCATGTTGATGTCTGTGACCAACTGGAAAGATTTACAGTTTGAAGGTGTACTGTGTAATCAATTTTGTCAACTCATAAATATTTGTGGTGTCATCAGCAAATGATGATACGGTGCCACAGTTTGTGTCTTTGTCCATATTCGAGATGAAAATGAGAACAAGTACTGGAGCAAGCACAGTACTCTGGGGACTAAGCTTTACGGTGGATGGTTCGTATTTTAATTTGTTGACTTTTGCTCTTTGGGTTTTGTCAGAGGCACACAGCCCCTTACCCAACCCCCTAAGGGCAAGACCCGGTTCCCAAGTACCATACCCTCAACATTTCCTTCCCCCCTGAAGGTCCTCTCATTTGGTAGTGACAGATGAGGAGCGTCGGTGCAAAGATAGTAGCATCATTTTTATTTTGGGTAGTGAGGAAGGATCTGCCTCCCTCACACACACACACACATCATAAAACTCCAACCACCAATTTTACCGTCGTGAATTTTCTAATTGGAAATCGTTTTTATTTTCTGTGCAGGGTGAGGAGAGTGGAGACGCGAGAGGGTAACGGTGGGTGAGGGAGTGTTGAGGGGAATGAGTATGGGAAAGGGGCAGGGGGGAGACCAGCTCCTCTAGAAAGCCACATATATACACAACACAGCCCCAAGACTCTAGAGACGAGAAGACCATCATGGAGGTGACAAGTATTCTGATGACACAGAGCGAGGGAGGTGGAAGGCAGACACCCTCACCCTGAGGAGTCTCTAGACCGAAACATTAAAACTCTCTCCGACAACTAAAAATAAAAACGGCTATAACAGTTTCCTTTGTCATTACATTGTCGTGACAAAACTCTGGAGAATAATGCCAGAAACCTGCCTTAATACGAGCGAGATTAACCCCACAACAACTCATCAACGCGGCCGAGGAAGAAATGTAATTTCACAGTTCGCGACCCATACATTGCCAGCCTGGCTGTACCGCGAGTCTCCCCCTCACAAATGTGCACAATCTATGAATACACAAACTCACTGACACGCAGAACCAACCCATCGCACACTCATAACCATCAAAACAAACTGTAATTTCACTTCGTAAGCAGCGTAAAATGTCACGAAGAGCGGGGTCCTCTTAAGTTTTATTTCACGGACGGTGCGCCCAGGGGCCCCCCCGCGAGCTGACGTCGAGTTGACGTCGGGGCGCTACTGGGATGAGTGATGGCCCCTCGCTCACACTCACCGACTTTATCTCGCTAATATTTCCATGCCCCCCCCCCCCCTGCGAGGCATCAGTCTCACCAGACGTATCTTGTTAGCGGCTGGAAATACAGCACAACGTAATTGTGATTGTATTGCTTCCGTATATATATATATATATATATATATATATATATATATATATATATATATATATATATATATATATATATATATATATATATATATATATATATACACACCCCCCCACCACACACACACGCCAAACACCCCCACTACACACACACACCTAACACCCCACCACACACACACACTCACCTAACACCCCCACCACACACACACGCCTAACACCCCCACCACACACACACACCTAACACCCCACCACACACACCCCTAACACCCCACCACACACACACCTAACACCCCCCACCACACACACAAACACCTAACACCCCCACCACACACACACACACCTAACACCCTCACCACACACACACACACCTAACACCCCTACCACAAACACACACCTAACACCCCCACCACACACACACACACCTAACACCCCCACCACACACACACACACACCTAACACCCCCACCACACACACACACACACCTAACACCCCCACCACACACACACACCTAACACCCCCACCACACACACACACACACCTAACACCCCACCACACACACACACACACCTAACACCCCACCACACACACACACACACCTAACACCCCACCACACACACACACACCTAACACCCCACCACACACACACACACACACACCTAACACCCCCACCACACACACACACACACACACCTAACACCCCACCACACACACACACACACACCTAACACCCCACCACACACACACACACACCTAACACCCCCACCACACACAAACACACACCTAACACCCCCACCACACACACACACACACCTAACACCCCACCAAACACACACACACACACCTAACACCCCCACCACACACACACACACGTAACACTCCCACCACACACACACACACACACACACACACACACACACACACACACACACACACACACACACACACCTTACACCCCCACCACACACCTAACACCCCACCACACACACACAAACCTAACGCCCCCACCACACACACACCTAACACCCCACCACACACACACACACACCTAATACCCCCACCACACACACACACACCTAACACCCCCACCACACACACACACACCTAACACCCCCACCACACACACACACACACCTAACACCCCCACCACACACACACACCTAACACCCCCACCACACACACACCTAACACCCCACCACACACACACACACACCTAATACCCCCACCACACACACACACACACACACACACACCTAACACCCCCACCACACACACACACCTAACACCCCCACCACACACACACACCTAACACCCCCACCACACACACACACCTAACACCCCACCACACACACACATCTAAAAACCCCACCACACACACACACCTAACACCCCACCACACACACACACACCTAATACCCCCACCACACACACACACCTAACACCCCCACCACACACACACACACACCTAACACCCCCACAACACACACACACCTAACACCCCACCACATACACACACCTAACACCCCTCCACACACACACACCTAACACCCCTCCACACACACACACACCTAACACCACTCCACACACACACACCTAACACCCCCACCACACACGCCAAACACCCACACCACACACACCTAACACCCCCACCAGACATGCTATAGAAAATGTCCCCACCGGTTACATATCACACCAATAGATGGCGGTAAATTATAATATTAAGTAACTGCAAACCGGACTAGTCGAAGGTATTTTACCCTGGTAGCCGGAATACTTTATTATTGTATATTTTACTCGCGTATTTATCACCAAAAAAATTATTTTAAATAAAAATTTGCGTTTTAAATATACATTTTAATTCGTACTAATCAGGTAAATTGGTTTGGTAACACCAGAGGTGAGTGCTGGGGCTGATGTGACTGTGTCAGTTGACTCTCGCCCTGGGGGCAGTGAGTGTGTCGGTCCGGCCCTCGCCCGAGGGTCGGTAGGGAGTAAGACCCCGAAAGTGTCGCTATAATCGTCCTTCAGCAGTGAACAAGGACCCCGCCCAGGATCACTGGTTGAAGACCCGTCGTCGGACTAGGCGTTGAAGGAACCTTTAGTGCAGTTTCGACACGAGTCGCTTCTGTCGCCACGGGTCGTCAGACTCTTATTCCGGCCTCGTTACTAGACTTTGAGATCCCTGACCCACGTCAACCTTGAGTACTGTGGGCACCGGGTAGCGGTAGTTTCTCAAGGGGTCCCGTTTATCAAGCCGAGAAATTAAAATTCACCCGTAAGTGATAGAGGTTCAGATTTTTTTAATTCCAGTAAGTCTTTTATGTCTAAGGTGTACGCTGCCGCAGTTTATTAACGCATGTGGGTATTGCAGGGTTGGGTACGCAGCGGGCAGCCTGCAAACGAGGCTAGGAGGGTGACAGCCGTCCAGCGCATTTCCCGTCAATGACAAGAGGTCCTTGTAACAGTTAAGTGATTCTAAAGTTTCGGTGAACGCTAATTACAGTGAGAGCCGTTATGTTGTGTAAGCCCTTGGCGCTAGTCTATAATTTACTATTTTATCACACGCTTCGTTATTCACCCCCCCTTCCTTTCCATCTCCCTCCCTGGCGCACACGCCTCGCTCCCCTCCCCTATTCTCCCTAGTGCACACGCGCCCCCCCCCTATTCTCCCTGGTACACGCGCCCCCCCCCTATTCCCCCTGGTGCACACGCCCCGTTCTCCCCCCCCCCCTATTCTCCCTGGTGCACACGCCCCGCTCTCCCCCCCCCCTATTCTCCCTGGTGCACACGCCCCGCTCTCCCCCCCCCCTATTCTCCCTGGTGCACACGCCCTGCTCTCCCCCCCCCATTCCCCCTGGTGCACACGCCCTGCTCTCCCCCCCCCATTCTCCCTGGTGCACACGCCCTGCTCTCCCCCCCCCCATTCTCCCTGGTGCACACGCCCCGCTCCCCCCCCCCATTCTCCCTGGTGCACACGCCCTGCTCCCCCCCCATTCTCCCTGGTGCACACGCCCTGCTCCCCCCCCCATTCTCCCTGGTGCACACGCCCCGCTCTCCCCCCCCCATTCCCCCTGGTGCACACGCCTCGCTCTCCCCCCCCCCCCATTCCCCCTGGTGCACACGCCTCGCTCCCCCCCCCCATTCCCCCTGGTGCACACGCCCTGCTCTCCCCCCCCATTCTCCCTGGTGCACACGCCCTGCACCCCCCCATTCTCCCTGGTGCACACGCCCTGCTCTCCCCCCCCCCCTATTCTCCCTGGTGCACACTCCCCGCTCTCCCCCACCCCCCCCACCACCTGGTGCACACGCCCCGCTCTCCTCCACCCCCCCCCTCCGGGTGCACACGCCCCGCTCCCCCCCCTCCTGGTGCACACGCCCTGCTCTCCCCCCCCCATTCTCCCTTGGGCACACGCCCCGCAATCCCCTCCCTTCTCCCTGGTGCACACGCCCCGCAATTCCCCCCCCCCTCTCGCCGTGGTGCACACGCACCGCTCTCCCCCCCCCCCCCCCTTCTCTCGCCGTGGTGCACACGCCCCGCTCTCCCCCCCCCCCTCTCGCCGTGGTGCACACGCCCCGAGCTCTCCCCCCCCCCCTCTCTCTCCGTTGTGCACACGCCTCTCATCCTGAAGCCCCTCCCAGTCCCATCTTTGTCGCACACGCCTCTCCCCCCTCCCCGCCATCTCCTGGTGCACACGTCTTGCTCTCTTCCCCCCTTCCCCTCTCCCCCCCTTCCCCTCTCCGTGTCCCCCTCCCCTCAAGTTATAAATGGTGTTTTAACTCTTTTAAGTCCACGTGATGGCCAGTTTTATTCTGATCTCGTGCCCTGGATCACCTAGCTGTAAATAGGTTCCTGGGAGCTAGTTTCTGCACCTATGTTGGGCTCAGTCACGCTGGTGCTCTCTGTATAGGAGATATTTTACTATTGGCAGGCGTGTTCGTCTAGGTGTACTTGCAGGGTTTAGCCATGTTCCTAGTCCCGCGTTCGGAATGTTTTTAAGATTAATATAAAAGGTTCTCGGGCTTTTGTCATTTACGTATAAAAATTTGTCGAATTACCTTCGATTTCTAAGTCTAATCTATTCTTATTGACAGCTCTAAAACTGTTTGACAACTGACATTTTTGAAAATTTAATTTCTATGAATGACTCCTCATTATGGAATTTGAAGTTTGTTTACCTTGTCAATTTCCCTTGACTTAATTTATGGTGATTTTTCACCTCCATCAGTGTGGCAAAGTCCAGTTCTGTTTAATCACTGATATTTTTAACTAGGGGAAAGTAGCTTTGCATTCCCTTGGACCGCTTATATTTTCTACTGGTTCTTCTCCCAACCAACCCTCTTGTTCAGATAGTATTTTTATCAACTATGGGCACCATCATGAATATGGAGTTTGATATAATTTGGTGTTATTCACATTAGGCGGGGATTATGGGGCGGGGCGGAGCTAAACTTCAAAAATAATTACTACTAGGCCTAGTATAGTACATGTACTATACTACAACCAGGATGGTTGTTTGAATTTTTTAATGCTAGTAAAACGAAAGTGTCTGGTTTGTCCAAATTGAGTAGTACCAATTGAACTAATTGGCAGTTACTTGGATATGAACGATGGTCCATGCCGTTATTATAAATACTGCATTAGAGTATGGGCTGCCTTTCTTGGTTAATAATTACTTGCTAGAGACTCATATTTAGTGGGTTTGCCATCGCTGTATATAGGGCCCGGAAAGCCCTTTTGTCATTTTCTGAAAGATAAGAGTATGCAGCTGTTTCTGCTACCGTGGGCTTCTGGTATCAAATTTGTTCTCCAATCCCAGGTTTTCCTTGTCTGATGGAAGAATGTCTTCCATTCTTCAAATTTTTTTGAGTACTTACAATTATCCTCACGAGGATAGAGCTTCGGCGATCTGGTCCCGCCTCTCACACGCAAATAGTCGTTTACGGTTTATTGGTGTATTGAGTCTTTTAAAGCTACATGGAGTCTGCCTCCCCTACGTTATTTCGAGTGCATTCAATTAAACTTCTGACATTGTTCATTTAAGTAGTAGGTTTCCATAAGTGTCCTTTCATGAGAGCACCACTAGTGTTAAATGACTTTTGTATTTCTAAGTTTCCAGAAATTTGTATGTGGTGATCATGTTTAATTTCACTGTTAGGCGAAATTTAAATCTATTTTTTTCCTCGTAGCCAATATCTCATGTCTGGTACTAGTCTGGTGGCATACCTTAGAATCGCCTCCAAACTTCGTATCTAGGAAATTACACGACTGACTCCATGCTGGAGCTGTGTACTCTAGGATTAGTCTAATGTGTGTAGTATACTAGGTTCTAAATGAGTATTTAGACATGTGCAAGCGCAGTTTGTTGGGCAACCTCGTATGTCGCTGATATCTGAAACCCTTAGGGTTTAAAGGGGACAGATGGGGGTTTTAAGGGTTTTTTAAGAGGACAATATTAACATCACACTCGGAGATGGGATGTCTCGCATCCCATATTACTTTTGGCCTAGTTCCTGAAGGCTTAAATTTTCCAAATTGTACCTGGTGTACCGTCTTCTGTACTCGGCCCGTCCTCAAACCAAACTCATTGCCTTGAGAAACTTGAAGCCACCCCCCCCCCCCCCTCACTCTTCAAACCTGGATATTAGATGTTTATGGTCTGAAAGGATGTTAAGAGTTCAGTAATTGTCTAAATTTAAACGGGCAAATGAATCTTTGTTGTAAAGGTTATTTTCAATTTACAGGTGTTACCGTATCAACATCGTTGGAGTGTGGAATGGCGATTTCGGCGGCATCAATAGACCTACTCAGACTCCAAGGCATTAGACGAGACGCAAACAACGCCATCTGTTGCCGGAGGTGCGGCATCTGTAAAAGGCTCCCGTTTCATTCCTGTTGGGTGAGGTAGATGACTACCTCTGAGTAGTAACGATATCAATGCCATACAGAGTACGCATCAAATTACATTTCACAGTTCCCCGATGAATATTGCCAACCTACGTTCACCCAGTATACTTTGGCTAATGACTTTTATGTTCAGAGTTGACGTGATGAATACTGAGCTGTGGAAATTAGTTCACCTCGGGCAGTCCCGAACTCCTGACTTGGTCCTATGAGAGGACAAGTGGCCGCCGTCGGTAGTAAGCAGTGTAGTTGTGCAGTGTTGTGTAGACCAACGTACCCAGGATATGGCTAAGAGGAGTTGAGACATGATGGTAGTGTACGTCTGCTGAGAAGTGCTGGTAAGTGTTGCTGGAGACTTCTGCCAGGGTTGTTAGATACCCCTTGAAAGTGATTCTTTGAACCTCTGTCAGTGTGTTGCCGAATCCCTCTGCTAGTGTTTTTTTTTTCGTAGAGCAGATGCGAGGCATTGGGACATCGTGACGATACGGTGTGGAGACTGGCCCAGATTGAAGTTTTTATTATTTTCTACCACAGACGTGGCCACACATTTACATTGCTAACCAGCATATATACATTTTCTTCTGTCCTCCATGGATAGGGTTAGAGATCAGTTAAACATATAGTTCATGGATTTATTGAACAATCAACCATAGAAGGTGATTCGGTACTTTTAAAATACTAAGCTAACCTACAAACGTATGTACATATGATACACAGATTTACGTATGCCCTACATAAAGTGTTCGAAGTGTCATTAATGTGCATTTACAAAGGTGAAATGCAATTCTGATCAGCTTCCATATGTACTTTATACACGTACATAAACATACACACACATACGTACATATATACATGCATATATACACACATGCATTCATACATTTCTTTTACTGACAGGGTGAGATAGCTGACAGAGAAACTAATGTGCAATTAAGCACTTAATCACTGAAGTTGATTAAGTTGATTTTACAAGCTCAGGTTATATAGTTACATCACATACATACATTGTATAATTGATACATTACATGGTCAATCTTGGGTACAAGTCCAATATATCAAGTGTTCCAGTACTCGTATAGTAATTACACAGTTCAGCATACCTTAGCCCAGGAGGGCGAAAGTCAGTCAATATGGGACATTCTACAATATAATGTTAAAGAGAGTGCATGTTTTCTCTTTAACAAAGTTGACACATTGTGTACTCGACATTTGGGTTTTGAGAAGGCTGCCAGATACGTCTATATCCCAGGCGTATTCTGGCCACTATAACATCGCATTGCCGGGTTCTTGTTCTATTAGTCCCATATGTGAATGTCTCCTCACGATATCTATCATAATATTTAATGCTGCAACTTTCCGGTCTTTGTGAATTTGTTAGGTCTGTGAGATCTTCATTAGGTATTTAAGTATTGTCACTGCTAATGAAACGCCCATATCAATTTCTACCACTGGTTTTCTACAGGCTGTCTTTGCAAGTATATTAAGTCATTCCTTGAAATGCCAACATGTGATGGTATGCACAGGAATTTAATTTCAAATCTATTTTCTTTAGCAGCTAAAACATTCATTCGAATATCACTGACTATTTTCTGGGTGTCACTACTATGTGCGTTCAATGCCAGGAGTGCACTCTGCGAGTCACAGTATACAAGTCCACTGCCTTTGTCTTTTAAAAATTCAGTGGCAAGGTATATGCCTGCAAGTTCGGTTTGAGTTGTACTTGCCCAGTCATTGACGCGCTTCATTGCTCTATGTACGAGAGAAGATTGTTCAAATATATTGCATGCACATCCGGTACATCGTCCACCTCCTTCTACAGAGCAGTCGGTATAGCACTGATACACATTGTTACCCATACTCTGAGTACTTTCAGTGATGCTTTTCAGTGTTAACTGTTTTAATAATGTAGAGTGCACACTATCTTTCTTGGGCGCATTTACAAAATCAACTAATAGATCCCAGTTAACCCATGGAGTAATTGGTTGATTAATCATTGAGTAGGGTACATATTTAATATTTTGATGGAGTTGGCTACCTTGTAGAACCAAAATACATAATCAGATTTCGTTCTTCTATAGACCTCAGGTGAGTGCAGCATATTAGAAAGTTTAGCTTGAAACGTCATGCGTTGTCTAGATCTACTCTATGCCTTCACGCCGAAAACTGTGCTAATAGACAAAATTCTCACTTATGGTAGGTAATTTTAACTCTGCTCTCATATTAACTATTCTCGGGGACTTTGGAGCCCCAAGGATGAGACGCATAGCTTCATTTTGCAAGGTTTAAAGAGATTTCAGCTCTGTCAGTATACAGTGTGAGATGTAGAGCATTGTAGTCAATCACAGAGCGTATAAATGATACATAAAACATTCTAGCAAGTCTCACGTTGATTCCATGATTGACACCAACAAGGACCCGCAAGGGCTTTAAATCTCTCCCTCAGTCTCCTCTTGAGAGAAGAAAGGTACACAGGGTCGTTAATGGGGACACCAAGGTATCTGTAAGACTCGCACTTCTCAAGTGCTCGCCCATCTATGTGATAATTGGGTGGTGTAATACCACATGGAATGAGGGCACGAGTTTTCTGTACAGAGATAAGGAGGCCACATTCCTCAGCTCTAGTAGCAAAAGCATCGAGCAGAACTTGTGTTCTAGGCTCGGAGGCAGCCTGTAAACATCAGCATAACAAATGAGTCTTCATTATTAGTTGGGAAGATCTTTAAGTTTATGCATCAGAACGTTGAACAAGGGGCTGAGGACCCCTCCTTCTGGAGTTCCCAGTTCAAAGTGTTTGCTCTGTGCTTTTAACACCATTAAACAAAACATATGCTGTTCGATTAGACAAATAGCCCTCTATCCATTTCGGTAATTTTCCTTTTATTCCCAGCTCGGCAAGCTGTTCCAGTATGATTTGTCTGTTTGCTTTATCAAAAGCTGCTGCTAGGTCGATGAAGACTGCTTGAGGGGGAAGCTTCAATATGTGTGAAGTACTCAGCAAAACTGTTGTGTACTGAGCCCAGGCATAAATCCAAACAGTTGGGGTGACAGGTGCCCCCTGTATACGATACACGAGTCTGTTAAGAACAATACGTTCAAGCACTTTACAAACACACGATGTTAGAGATATGGGTCTACAATTATGTGTGGTTTGGGGATGGGAACAATGACACTTTGTCCAAACATCAGGTAAACATCTCTTTCACGTAAACTTATTCTGTACAACACTAATAGTGGATTACCTGGTGCATGTGAGACTAATCTCAGAAGACTTAATTAATATCGTCCTCTCCAGGAGCAGTTGATTTTCCCATCTTTAGTGCATGATTTAATTCCCATTCAGTTAAATCATTAAGGTCCGACACTTCGATAGCTGTACAGGCAAGATTGATGGTTCGTTGTCTGTTGGGGCGTCATTAAGTTTGTGCTGTATGTTAATTGAGAGTGAGCTGTAGCTTGATGATGTTAGTGCCCATTGATCAAGGAGAATGTTTGCTTGTTCTAGTAGGCTGTGGTGCAGTGGTTTGGTTGGGCTGCTTCTAGAGATTTTTCGTATCTTTTCCCAAACTTCAACAAGTGTTTGCTCATTTATACTTTGTAGGAACTCTTTACAATGTTTATTACGTATAACGTTGCTCATGTGTCTCACCTCACTATTTGCAACTGGAAATGCATGCAAGTCACCTTGTGCTTTGGTTCGTTTGTACGTATCTCCAAGTTGCTTTACTCGTTCATGTTTTAACAAATACGGGGTCAAGGATCCAGTTGGGTGGTGGTAGGTGTTGCCCACTTCTGCTAGGCTTAAGACTTGTTCCCCAACACACCCATGTGTCGTAGTAGGTAGTAATCGTATCAATGAGATCTCTGGAGAAGGCATGTACATTCGTTATTGTGTAATCTTGATACCATTTTGATATACAATTAACAAAGTGGTCATGCAAACCATATGGAATATTCATTTTCCGTCTCAGATGTCTATTAGGTACATCACACTGTACCTCATAGGAAGCAGAAACTGCATAGTGATCACCAAGGGATTTTCCAACGAACATTCCATCCTATCTTGCACAAGGTTTCTACCCATTACATAATCAAGTCTGCCGCCCAATAAGCGAGTTTGGGTATCCGTAGTATACACGGTTAATCTGTTGTCATAAACATATTTGATAAATTTGCATCCATTATCGTTGTTAGTAATGTCTCCTATCGTAATATGTCTAGCATTAAAATATCCCATGTATATTGTCCCATGACTGTCTAGATCTAGGAGCAATGTTACATTTGAGTTTCTGGCTTCTGGCATATATGTTGAGGAAAGAGAAGTGGCCTGCTGTAGTTTGTACATGAATGTGATGGTACTGTGTGTGTACATTGTGTGATGTGCTCACATGAATGTGCGGTAAATCACTTCTGATGTATGTTAATAGGCCTGTGGCGTTACTGTTATAGGATGCATACCCTCTGATCTTTGGTGGAGTTTTGTTTATCATGTTGGACGTGTAGGGCTCCTGTAAAACGATTATCTGTTACTGGTAACATATGCAGTTAGGTCATTCAGTCTTTTGTTGATGCTACGAATGTTCCAACTGAAACCTAATGGTTCTTGTCAACAGCAGCCATAGTCTTGATATTGTTCCTCTCTGGGACTGGTGGTCCCATTGTTGTCCTTGTCCCACTTACACAATGTGTCAATAAGTGACTACGACGTAAAGAGCCGCACCAACCTGGCGTTTGGTGTCGTCAGGAACATCTGGTGACATCATCAGTTTCTTGATGATGATGAGCAACTCGGGATGGTCCGCGAGTGAATGTTCTCCAAGTCGTATGGCATAATTACTGTCACTCAGAGTATTATCTTTTTCATTCTTGTACTTAGGAGCCGGTCGGCAGAGCGGACAGCACACTGGACTTGTGATCCTGGGTTCGATCCCAGGCGCCGGCGAGAAACAATGGGCAGAGTTTGTCACCCTATGCCCCTGTTACCTAGCAGTAAATTAGGTACCTGGGTGTTAGTCAGCCATCACGGGCTGCTTCCTGGGGGGTGGAGGCCTGGTCGAGGACCGGGCCGCGGGGGCACTAAAAAGCCCCGAAATCTTCTCAAGATAACCTCAAGATAACTTGGCTTGAGCGCGTTCGTTAAGGTCAATAATCGTTTTAAAATTTGCTAATGCAGATCGACTTCCTTTTCCAGTTAATGTTTGTGTCAATAACACTGCTGTCATCCCTGAGTTGACTGACGGCGTCGCTGCCACCGCCTCCGTGGTCGCTCTCATACTCTGCCGCCGCCGCTGCTGCCACCGCCGTCACCACCACCGCATTAACCTTTACCAGCGCGGGCCACGGCTGTGACACAGCAGTGTGGAGGCTGCTGTATCTCTTGTGAAGGAGCCTGATGTAGCTTCTGTATAATTTCAGCCAGTTCTGCTACCTGTGCTTGCAAGGTTGTCAACTGTCCTTTAACTGTTGTATCAGGCTGTTGTGTGTTGTCAGGGGCGTTGTTGGTACTGTCACCACTATGGGATGGGTCAACAGTACTAGAGCCGGCATCAGTAGGCACTTGTTGTCTCGGGCACTTGCCTCCTTGTGCCAAGGGAGGCTGGCCGTTTGGTAGTCTGAGTGCCAGATGGTAACTCCATTCGTACCACATCTGAGACACTTCAGCGGCGGTTTAGACGGAGCCACAGATTCAGGTTCTTGCACTGCTTCTGTTGCTCCTGTTCCTGCTTTCTTTGGTATCTGGTCTTATACTGACAGTCCTTCAGTGCATGAGGACCGGAACAGAGAGCACACTTGGGTGTGGGGCACCAGCAGTACTTAGCTGTGTGGCCACTGCCACAGCACTCGTAAAACTCCACAGGGTTCGGCTCCCACACCCTGAACGTGCTGGGGCGCGCATACAACCCACCAAACCAATACTTGTCAGGTGGCGGGTCAGGCTTTTTCCAGACTATGACTATTTGATCAGTAGGCTTACCATTCTTGGTCAATCTTCCCCTCTCCTCACCCTGGTGCACACGCCCCGCTCTCTCCCCCCCCCCATTATCCCTGGTGCACAAGCCCCGGTCTCCTCCCCCCTCCCCATTCTCCCTGGTGCACAAGCCCCGGTCTCCTCCCCCCCCCCCATTCTCCCTGGTGCACACGCCCCTCTCCCTGGTGCACAAGCCCCGGTCTCCTCCCCCCCCCATTATCCCTGGTGCACACGCCCCGGTCTCCCTTCCCCCCCCCATTCTCCCTGGTGCACACGCCCCGCTCTCCCTCCTCCCCCTCTCCCTGGTGCACACTCCTCCCCCCCCCTCCCCCCCTATCTCCTAGTGACACGTCTTGCTCTCTTCACCCCCCCCCCCTCTCCGTGTCCCCCTCTCCCCTCCAGTTATAAATGGTGTTTTAATTCTTAAGTCCACGTGATGGCCAGTTTTATTCTGATCTCGTGCCCTGGATCACCTAGCAGTAAATAGGTTCCTGGGAGCTAGTTTCAGCACCTATGTTTGTTGGGCTCAGTCACGCTGGTGCTCTCTGTATAGGACATATTTTACTATTGGCAGGCGTGTTCGTCTAGGTGTACTTGCAGGATTTAGCTATGTTCCTAGTCCCGCGTTCGGAATGTTTTTAAGATTAATATAAAAGGTTCTCGGGCTTTTGTCATTTACGTATAAAAATTTGTCGAATTACCTTCGATTTCTAAGTCTAATCTATTCTTATTGACAGCTCTAAAACTGTTTGACAACTGACATTTTTGCATATTTAATTTCTATGAATGACTCCTCATTATGGAATTTGAAGTTTGTTTACCTTGTCAATTTTCCTCGACTTAATTTATGGTGATTTTTCACCTTCAGTGTGGCAAAGTCCAGTTCTGTTTAATCACTGATATTTTTAACTAGGAGAAAGTCGCTTTGCATTCCCTTGGACCGCTTATATTTTCTACTGGTTCTTCTCCCAACCGACCCTCTTGTTCAGATAGTATTTGTATCAACTATGTGCACCATCATGCATATGGAGTTTGATATAATTTGGTGTTATTCACATTAGGCGGGGATTATGGGGCGGGGCGGAGCTAAACTTCAAAAATAATTACTACTAGGCCTAGTATAGTACATGTACTATACTACAACCAGGATGGTGGTTTGCATTTTTTAATGCTAGTAAAACGAAAGTGTCTGGTTTGTCCAAATTGAGTAGTACCAATTGAACTAATTGGCAGTTGGATATGAACGATGGTCCACGCCGTTATTATAAATACTACATTAGAGTATGGGCTGCCTTTCTTGGTTAATAATTACTTGCTGGAGACTCATATTCAGTGGGTTTGCCTTCACTGTGTATAGGGCCCGGAAAGCTCTTGTCAGTTTCTGAAAGATAGGAGTATGCAGCTGTTCCTGCTACCGTGGGCTTCTGGTATCAAATTTATTCTCCGATCCCAGGTTTTCCTCCTTGTCTGATGGAAGAATGTTCCAATCTTCAAAATTTTTTGAGTACTCTTATAATTATCCTCACGAGAATAGAGCTTCGGCGATCTGGTCCCGCCTCACACACCAATAGTCGTTTACAGTTTATAGGTGTGTTAAATCTTTTAAAGGTACATGGAGTCTGTCTCCCCTACGTTATTTAGTGCATTCAATTTAACTTGACATTGTCGTTCATCTAGTTTGTAGGTTTCCATCAGTGTCCTTTCGTGCTAGTACCTCTAGTGTTAAATGACTTCTGTACCTCTTAAGTTCCCAGAAATTTTTATGTTGTGATCATGTCTAATTTCACTGTTAGGCGAGATTTAAATCTATTGGTCTTACCTCGTAGCCAATACCTCATGTCCGGTACTAGTCTGGTGGCATACCTTAGAATCGCCTCCAAACGTCGTATCTAGGGAATTACACGACTGACTCCATGCTGGAGCTGTGTACTCTAGGGTTAGTCTAATGTGTGTAGTATACTAGGTTCTAAATGAATCTTTAGACATGTGCAAAAGCAGATTGTTGGGCAACCTCGTATGTCGCTGACGTTATCTTAAACCCTCATGGCTTAAGAGGGACAGATGGGGGTTTTAAGGGGACAGGTGGTTTTTAAGGACAATAAAAATACATCCCACTCGGAGATGGGATGTCTCGCATCCCATATTTCTTTTGGCATAGTTCCTGAAGGCTTTAATCCTCCAAATGGTACCTGGTGTACCGTCTTCAGTACTCTGCCCGTCCCTCAAACCACACATTGCCATGAGAAACTAGAAGCCACCCCCCCCCTCTCTCTTCAAACCTGGATATTAGATATTTATGGTCTGAAAGCATGATATGAGTTCAGTAATTGTCTAAATTTAAACTTGCAAATGAATCTGTTGTAAAGGTTATTTTCAATTTACAGGTGTTACAGTATCAACATTGTTGGAGTGTGGAATGGCGATTTCGGCGGCATCTATAGACCTGCACTCAGACTCAAAGGCATTAGATGAGACGCAGAATACGCCATCTGTTGGCGGAGGTGCGGCATCTGTAAGACTCCCGTTTCATTCCTGTTGGGTGAGGTGGATGGGTAGGTTGGGTAGTTGGGTGGTTGGGTTGGGTAGTCATGTGAAATGACTACCTCTGAGAGTAGTGACGATATCAATGCCATCTAGAGTACGCATCAAATTACATTTCACAGTTCCCCAGTGAAGGTTGTCAACCTAGGTTCACCCAGTATACTTTGGCTAATGACTTTCATGTTCACAGATTTGACGTGATGAGTATTGAGCTGTGGAAATTAGTTCACCTCGGGCAGTCCCGAACTCCTGACTTCCTCCTATGAGAGGACAAGTGGCCGCCGTAGGTAGTAAGCAGTGTGTAGTTGTGCAGTGTTGTGTGGACCAACGTACACAGGATTTGGTCAAGAGGCGTTAAGAGATGATGGTAGTGTACGTCTGCTGAGAAGTGCTGGTAAGTGTTGCTGGAGACTTCTGCCAGAGTTGTTAGATACCCCTGAAGTGATTATTTGTGACCCCTGTCAGTGTGTTGCCGAATCCCTCTGCTAGTGTTTTTTTTTGTAGAGCAGATGTGAGGCATTGGGACATCGTGACGATACGGTGTGAAGACTGGCCCAGGTTGAAGGTGAACTCGCCGGTGATTATCATTAAGCGTGGACTACGTGTACTTGAAAATTGTGAACTCGCCGGGATTTGAAGAACACTGGCAGGTATATTTAGTGTCCTGGATGAAAGCGACACTGTACGTAAGTGTAGTTATACTTCTATTGATAATATTTCAGTCAAGGTGTATTTGCATCTTGTTTAACCCCTGCATTACTTGCTACCACCAATTCTTGAACTTAGTCGAGGGCTTGGGATCATAGGAGGCGACTATAAGGCCCATACTGAACCCGGTTACTGGCTCCAGCAGGCCGTAACAAAGTTTGTATTATAAATAGTTGCTGTAAAGTGTGATGGAAAAAGTTTTTTCCTAAGAATTTTCTGTAAACGGAAATCGCGGGTACGAGGAAATAGTTTTAAAAATCCTTTCGCATTAATACTACTGTATTAACGAAGCCAAATGCACTACCAAACCTTAACCTAACCATGGATAGAGAGGAGATATTGGTACTAACTATGTAGTTCCCCATACATTCCATTGAGTGGATCTCCTCCCCGAGGACAGGTTGTATATCATTCTTCTTCTCCGTAGGCTTAGATTTTTTTACTTTTGCTAGTTGCTGTAGTAGCCAATAGTTGGACCATTCCTTCAGTCTGTCAAGGGCAGCGTTTAATGTCCTCCTGTCTTAATCTAGTTTTAGCATAGTCGGCAAACATTGAGGCACATGTCTATTGTTACGGAAAGGTATGGGTATGATACGTGAATGAACGTGTTAATTCACCGCACAAAGCTTAAAAATGTAATCTACAATTAGTGTATTAAACTATTGCAGGAGATGCCAGGACAACCGTGGGTGAGGTTTGGACCAGCACTGCTCGTCTGGTGGCGGGAAGTCTGGTAGCCAGCCAATCAGTCGCTAACAAAGACAAAAAGTGCACCGTTAGATTTTGGCATAAGCAGTACTCCACTCACTATCGACGATAACATCCCTTCATGACTGGCAGTCCAGAATCATAATCGACCTAAGCAGTGCTTCACTCAGGAATGCAGTGTGATGGTTCTGCGTACTAGGCGCTTGACTGAGGCGCCTGATAAGTTATGTGAAATTTGTAGACTGAAATAGTGCGAAATTGTGATAGTCTTTATTGATACGTCATAGAAGACCTACTGCCTGGTTACGGCAATGGATTGATTTGTACAGTGAATTAACCTTTTTATGTGTTGTACATACAGTTGTAATGTATATTTCTGCTGTAAATAAAGTGGAAGAGGAATTAATTATCAGTTTCCTACAGACAGGTAGAAGAGACTTGCACGGACGCCTTGGCGAGTTTGGGGTTGAGGCTTGACGCAGAATCATTGGATTATTGTGGGTAGAAAGTGGCGTTTCATCTACACAAGTTGACAGTATGGCAGAGGAATGAACGCGGTGAACGCGAGCTTCGTCGTACTTATGTAAGTATAGCATGTGTTATGGAATTATAAAGGAAGAAAAAACGTTGAACTAATAGTAATTTAATGAGCTAGAATACCAAGGATAATAGAATATTAGGTAAAAGTCAGATTTTTAGAGGTTGGAACTTTGTTACACAAAAAATAGCAAGATTTAAATATATAGATAGGAATAAGAATAATGAAACGACAGGGATAAATTGAAAAAAATAGCACATGTTAATTTTGGAACTCTTTGCAGATTGGTGTGTTGGCGAGGCGGCTGTAGTTGGCAAAGTTTGGCCCTTGGACATCTGTTACACTTGGCGGAAAGTGAAACGACCAATCGGCGTCGCTAGACTTGACGTGACCCAGGCAAGGTTAACGTGGGTCATGTCTGGAGGGTTAGTGTCTCATCTCGCAGTCCATAGCGTACTTCACCTTGGCTTGATTCACCTCGGCTTGATGGCAATCGGGTGTCGGGAGAAGTGTAGAACATGAACTTGAATATTGCTGTGGAAGCGAACACATTTTTTCAGAGTTAAAAAGTAGTTTAGATCTAAGCACTTGCGCTAGTCAAAATAGAGAACAGTGAAAGTGTTGTAAGACGTTAATATAATCATTGTTGATGTACGTGCAGTATTAGACGTATATATATATAGTTAGAAATGTATGTACTCATTACAGGGAAAAAAGTAGTCTCCAGGAATGTAATTAGGGTGAATAGTAAGGGCGGATATAGCACAAGATATAACGAATAAAGACGTACATATGTGTACTTTTTTCAAAGACAGCGGTTTTGTATTTTGTGGGATAATGTAATACCAGCAAGTATTCGAAGAGGTGCGAAATGATGTAGGAATTAAGGGTCAGCGACAGTTAGTAACATCTAAAGACTGATCAGGCTGGTGAAATATTAAACATTCACCAAATGTTAGAGATAGTAATTTATAGCTTTTAAGTATATAGTAGAAATTATCGGGGATAATGTTAGAAGCAAATTGCAGGGAATTGTATTGGTAATATAGCTATATCTAATACCTTAATGAAGCTCATCGTGTAATGGACGATGAGGCCATAAGCAGTAAATCACATGCATGTGCTGTAATAGACATTGTAATATTTATGTAGTACAAGGCGTTGGTCTGCATTAGGCCTATGATTAGGTTATATTACCAATCACACAAAAACTTACTGTTCCAAATAAAATAGTACCAAATGTTCTATTGATGTTATGGATAATAAAATACGCATAGAATAATTGTAGTATGAAGCGACACTTGCAAAAGATGCAGAAACTACGAAGTTTGGGTCGGTCCTGGTAAGTTATTCCCTGGACGTGTGAAGAATTTGATAAAATGCTATAGAGATAGGAGGAAGGCAAGTGAAATGGGTAGCACAACAGGACAATATGCTTAGGTTTATACTTAATGTATAGCATTTTCATGGTAAAATCTGGTTCTCATTTTCCTCAATCCTTCCTTCTTCGTAAGCCTGTTCTTGAATCTTATCCTTTAGATTTCCGCACTCGTCTCCGCCTTTCCTATAACGATCCTTTCTCTTTCTGGATTTCAGTCTGCCCGGGCCCTCTGCGGATCTACGGCGGCGGGCTCGGATGACGTTCATTATGAGATGGTTCGCCATCTCCCTCCGTGCACGTCTCAATACCTACTGCGTCTGTATAACTAGGTCTGGGAGTCGTCGTCCGTCCCTGAGGACTGGCTCGATGCCATTGTACTCCCTATTCGGAAACCAGGATCTCTTGGTACGTCCCCTAAGGACTTCCGCCCTATTGCTCTCACGAGTTGTATTTGCAAGCTCTTTGAGTGTATGGTAAATGTCCATCTGATGTGGTTCTTGGAACACCATCACCACCTCTTTCCCTCTCAATTTGGTTTTCGCAAGTCCCACAGCACGACTGATGTCCCGGTGAACTTGGAGGTCTATATTCGTACTGCTTTTGCTGCGAAGACCTCCGTTGTTGCTGTCCTTTTTAACCTGGAAAAGGCTTATGACACGACTTGGAGATACCATATTCTGTCCCAATTTTGTTCTTTTGGCCTTCGTGGTAATCTCCCTCTCTTCCTTCAAAGATTTCTCTCTCGTCGTACCTTTCGAGTCAGGCTTGGTGACCCACTCTGCCTCTTTTCGGCAGTATGAAGGTGTGTCCCAAGGTAGTGTTCTGAGTACTACTCTTTTTCTGGTTGCCCTCAATGGTCTTCTTTCCTCCCTTCCTTCTGGCATCTTCCCTGCTCTTTATGTTGACGATCTTACTCTTTGCTGTCGGGGTGGTGATTCGCCTCTCCTTCAACAGCGGCTTTATCTAGAGATTGATGCCATGTCATCTTGGGCCACCAATCATGGCTTAAAGGTCTCTAGTACCAAGACTTGTGCCATGACTTTTACTCGGAAGCGGGTCGTTCTTCGTCACTCTTGGTCACTTTATGGTCATCCCTTGAGTACAAAGATTCTGCGAAGCTTTTGGGGTTATTCTTTTGACACTCGTTTGTCTTGGTGGCCCCATGTCTCTTACCTCCGTGTTGAATGCTCTAAGGCCCTTAACCTACTTAAGGTTTTGTCCCATACTTCTTAGGGAGCGGATAGGCGCACGCTCCTCTATTTGCACTCCTCTCTCGTCCTGTCTAAACTCGATTATGGTTGCCCAGCCTACTCTTCTGCTTCTCCTTCTACTCTTCGCCGTCTTGATCCTTTGCACCATACTGGGTTGCGCCTCAACTCTGGTGCTTTTCGTTCAACCCTCAGCTTCTATGCTGACACTGGCTTTGTCTCTCTAGGACCGCCGTTATCGCTACAGTCTTCGCTATCTTGCACGATCCTTACAGCATCCTCCCTCTCGCCTTTATCGTGCTTTGACTTTTACCCCTCCTGTAGTTCCTGTTCCTCTTCACCGCCTTCCTCTTTCTGTCCGATTGTCTCGCTTACGGGATTCTCTTTCAGCTCATATTACCAATGTTTCTCCTCGTATTGTTCCATCCTTGCCCCCGTGGAGTGTCCCCTCTCCCAAATTTTGTACTTCTTGGACCCGCATCACTAAAGCTTCTACCCCTCCTACTGTTCTGGAACACCTCTTCCTTGAGCACTTTTCTTCTCACTCCCACTCCGTTCCCATCTTCACCGATGGGTCTAAGTCTGTTGACGGTGTGGGCTACTCTGTTGTTTTTTCCGGACCACACTTGTGTCGCCTTCCTCTGGAGGCTAGCATCTTCACAGCAGAACTTTATGCTGTTCTCTATGCTCTTCGTCTCCTGCTTTCCCGGTGTCAATCCTCCTTTGTGGTGGTGGTAGTAGTACCCTCTCGTAGTACCCTCATGGTGTTAGGGTCCTTTAATCCGGTCCACCCAGTGGTTGTCGAGATTCAACATTGGCTGTTTCTTATCTCCAGTAAATTTAAGTCGGTTGCATTTTGCTGGGTTCCCAGCCATGTTGGTGTCTTTAAATGAACGTGCGGATGCTGCCGCTAAGGAAGCTATCCGCGCTTGTCCCATCTCCAGTAAAGGTATTCTTTATTCCGACTTTTACCCAGTTATTCATGCCTCCATCCTTGCCCGCTGGCAGAGTTGTTGGTCTTCTGTTGTTGGTATCAAACTGCATACTCTTAAGAGATGTGTGTCCCAGTGGCCTTCCTCCTGCCACCATAACCGGTGGTGGGAAACGGCTCTGGCTACGGCTTTGGTATGGGCCATACCTGTTTAACTCACGGTCACTTAATGGAGCGCAGCCCTGCTCCTTATTGTCCACATTGCATTGTCCCTCTTACGGTCGAGCATATCCTTGTTGAATGTCCTGAATTCCAGGACGAGCGTGTCTTGTTTTCCGACCGTCTTCCCGCGGTCGCTTGTCCCTCGATAGAATTCTTGGCGACTCTGATACTTTTGATATCGTTCGCCTTATGCGTTTCTGTTCTCGTATTGGCATCCTTGGTGATATTTAGCGCCCTCTGATTATCCCGCACATTTGATGGTGCTACATAGCCTTCCCGGTTTGGTGCCTTCTATTGATAATTACTTCCTGGTAACATATTAAATTGCAAATATTGTTACAGAGGTGAATGTGACGTAATGGATGGAATCGCCGTCAGACGTGTGGCAGAAGTTTCGTGATGGGCTACTACTTGTGAAGACACACCGTGGCTGGAAGTGTACAACGAATAGAGCCCAAACTGGACTTGACAGAGGGCGGGTCAGGAAGGCAAGGAGCAGTGTATCACCATCTGGTACTGCGGACCGCTAAAGGTGGAAGTGTCGCGCATTGGCGGCTTTAGAGAATGAAACTTCCTGAGGAAGTGTTTGCTAACCCCCAGGGAGCAAGATAACATACCTTGTATGTAATTTTGAAAATAAAGATAAAAAAATGTAGTTAGTTAATGCGATACAAAGAATTGATTAGAAGAGATGACTGAAATGAGACGATTGTCGAGTTAGGAAAAATTAAAGTCACTAATGTTGGTTTTATTTTAATGAGTTATTGAATGTTTCATGTTGACATACAATGTAGGAAAAATAAGCATACAATAATTATAGTACTAGATACATTGTGACTGGCCAGACAGGAAGGTTAGACAAAATTTGGAAATTCTTGGGAGGATGGATAAAGTATAACGGTGTTTTACAGGTTTAATAATATAGGGTTTACTGAGAATTACATAAATGTAATATTTTCCTCTGTAAATATATTTATAATGTATATTTAATAAAGAAAATAAAGTTAGAAAAATATCAAAGTTTGCTTTCAAGGGGACACGTCAAACAGGAAACGAAGACATAAACAATGAAACAAAAGATCGCATCACGAGACATTACGCCACGACTACGACGAAACCAGACACTACACGTGGTGTCGTGTCTTTACACAATACAAACCAAAGACACGACATTTCAACTCTTTACGACTACGACACACGACCATGACTCGACCACACGACAGCTCAACGAGAAGCCAGGACAACTTGCCGGAAAAAAACGAGAAAACTCCCAGGCCACGACACCTCAAGATAAAGAAATGACAAAACTCGCCTCAACGACGGGGGACAACACAACGAAATAAGTTAGATGTAAGCGAAATGAGAAGCCAATTCGACAAGCGACAGGTCAACGACAACTAAATGACAAGACAGTTGTTAACGAAATTACAGGTCGACTGCGACGACAACACACGACAGTTCATCGATAATACAGCGAAAAAACAAAACTGAGTTGTTAACGCAGTCACAAGCCAACTAAACGACAGCTCAACGATGATACAAGTAAAAGGCAAAAGTGAGTTTTCAATGAAATTACCAGCCAGCTCCACGATTATACAGCGAAAATTCAAAAAGTGAATTGCGTTAACGAAATTACAGGCCAGCGACGACAACTCGACGACAGCTCAACGACAAGCAACGACAACTCGTCGACAGCTCAACGACAACTCTACGACAGCTCAACGATTATACAGCAAAAAATGCAAAAGTGAGTTGTGTTAACGAAATTACAGGCCAACGGCGACAGTGCGACGACAGCTCAACGACAACACGGCGACAGCTCAACGACAACTCGACGACAACTCGACGACAGCTCAACGATTACACAGCGAAAATGCAAAAGTGAGTTGTGTTAACGAAATTACAGGCCAACGACGACAGCTCAACGACAAGCGACGACAACTCGACGACAGTTCAACGACAACTCGACGACAGCCCAACGATTATACAGCGAAAATGCAAAAGTGAGTTGTGTTAACGAAATAATAGGCCAACGACGACAGCTCAACGACAAGCGACGACAACTCAACGACAAACGACGACAACTCGACGACAGCTCAACGATTGTACAGCAAAAGTGAGTCGTGTTAACGAAATTTCAGGCCAACGACGACAGCTCAACGACAAGCGACGACAGCTCAACGACAAGCGACGACAGCTCAACGACAAGCGGCGACAACTCGACGACAGCTCACCGATTATACAGCAAAAATGCAAAAGTGAGTTGTGTTAACGAAATTACAGGCCAACGACGACAGCTCAACGACAACTCGACGACAAGCGACGACAGCTCAACGACAGCTCAACGATTATACAGCGAAAATGCAAAAGTGAGTTGTGTTAACGAAATAACAGGCCAACGACGACAGCTCAACGACAAGCGACGACAACTCGACGACAGCTCAACGACAACTCAACGACAAGCGACTACAACTCAACGATTGTACAGCAAAAATGCAAAAGTGAGTCGTGTTAACGAAATTACAGGCCAACGACGACAACTCGACGACAGCTCACCGATTGTACAGCAAAAATGCAAAAGTGAGTTGTGTTAACGAAATTACAGGCCAACGACGACAGCTCGACGACAAGCGACGACAGCTCAACGACAACTCTACGACAAGCGACGACAGCTTAACGACAACTCGACGACAGCTCAACGATTATACAGCGAAAATGCAAAAGTGAGTTGTGTTAACGAAATAACAGGCCAACGACGACAACTCGACGACAGCTCAACGACAAGCGACGACAGCTCAACGACAAGCGACGACAGCTCAACGATTATACAGCAAAAGTGAGTTGTTTTAACGAAATTACAGGCCAACGACGACAAGCGACGGCAGCTCAACGACAACTCGACTACAGCTCAACGATAATACAGCGAAAAGGCAAAAGTGAGATGTGTTAACGAAATTACAAGCCAACTCAACAACAAGCGACGACAACGCAACGACAAAAAAATGACAGCTCAATGCCACCTAAACGACAAGATAGCGAAATGACAATACAGTGAGTCGTGTTAATGAAATGACAAACCAACTCAACGACAAGCTACTACAATTCGACGACAGCTCTACAAGACACGACAACTAAACGACAAGACCGCGAAATAGCAAGACAGGGAAGGAGTTGTGTTACCGGAATGACAAGCCAAGTCGACAAGTCACGACAAGGCAACGAAATGACAAGCAAACTCACTAACACAACGACAAGCGGTGACAACTTAAGGACGAGAAACGACAGCTCAACGACAAGTAAACGGCAAGACATCGAAATGGCAAGACGTAGTGTGAACGAAATGACAAGTAAACTCTACAACAAACCACGACAGCTAAACGACAAGACAACAAAATGACAAGCCAACGCACCAACACAACGTCGTCGCTTGTCGTTAACTCAACAACACGACATCTCAACAAGGAATGACAGCTCAACGACAAGTCAAAACAAATAACCTACAAGACACTACAACTCACCGACCAGACAACGTAATTACATGTCAGCTCAACGACAAACCACGACAATTCACCGACAAGACAATTCAACAAGCAATGAAAGCTCGACAAGACACGATACGACACTTCAACGGCAAGAAATAACGACGACAGAAACACAACACCAAGACAAAACGACACAAGGCAACACAACGACAACACAAGAAAATAACGACAACAAAACACGACAACCAGAACTCGATGAAACAAGGCAACGAAACGACAACACGACGTTGATACATCAACACAACAAAATGACAACACAATGAAACTTACCACAATGATAAAACAATCACGAAAAAATACAATCAAGACAACCACAAGACGACGACGACGACGACGACGACAAGACAACGAAATCACACCAACGACACGACATAACGACACCGACATGGAACGCAAGGCAATATCATGACAACACGACACACATTGCCTCGTGTGTACATCACAAATATGTTCCCCTGGGACATATATCCCTACAAGGGGACTAGCATCTAGCTTCTCTCATTGACCATCAGCGTTACCTGCCTTCGTTAGCATGCGTTTAGTAGCATCTACAGTAAAGCATTGTCAGCATCTGCATATTTTGCTTCTGAAAGAATACGCCTTCTAAGACCCTGGCGTCCTGGGGAGGTAGTGTGGACCACCGTCCTGCCAAAGTATATATCAAAAGAATGGCGTCCTGGGGAAGATTGCTGGGGAGTGTAATTAGCCAGGGAAGCCACGGGCTGGTTCTTTCCTCTCCCCCTACACAAAAGGCTGACGACGTGTCATCCTCGCCTTGTCCACATCAACCCCAACGGCTACCTCAAAGTCGCAGCCAATTTCGAAATATAGCAGCAATAATATCCTCACTTCCATGGATGGCTTTTGTATTTCTCAATCGGTGTCAAACCCACCACAGAAACGTTAGTTTTCGAATACGTTATTATATAAAACACTCCGCGACGTTTAAGCCAGCGTCGTGTCACTGGTTTCGAAGACCTATCCAGAAGTGCGCGAGGGGGTAAGCCAGCCAATCACAGACCACCTTTGGCTCGTGGCAGCTGCTTAAGAAACTTAACAAGACGCTAGATTTCGTCAATTCCTTGTGTTTTCGTTTTTTTTCGTTCTTTCGTGTGCTGTTGCAGGACTAAGTCATTTGAATCTGTCTTACTTGTGGTGTTTGTCACAATTCATGTACGAATGTTTATAGAAAATGTTTGGGGGCAAGAGGATACGACGAAGCGATATTAAAAAAAAAATGTCTTAAGTTTATATTAACTGATCATGTTAAATGATCACCAACACGGTCAAAAACTCGTTCAGATTCAACAGATGAGGATGACCCGAAACGTGAAAAAGTCCAAGCCGAACCGAAACGTCAGTCATAGACGGACTGAACTCCACACCACAAGTGACACCGGCAAGTATAATCGAACCGAAAGATGTTTAGGAACCGAACCCGAACATCCATTTAGCTAACCGTCTTTCAACATGGTTCAATTAATTACAGAATTTGTTTGCATATATCAAGTCTTTTATAGCACAGTTGGTTCAAGAACTTTACCACAACAATGTTTAAGCTGAGCAATGCTCATTTGTGGCGAGTTAGTTACATAGACGTTTGTTGTCACAAGAATTATGAGGAAGGTTCTTGTTATAATGAGTGTCACTCACGTCTGTGTGTGTCTGAACCCTCCCACCCAGGTACTCCCAAGCTGTCCTCGAGGTACTGTCCCCCAGGTACTCATTCTCATATCCCAGGTACACGTACCTTCACCTCCAGGCCTCCCGGCCCTGTGCTATCACTTTACCGTATAGCCCGGAGCTCGCTCACTGTACCGTATAGCCCTGGGGCTCACTCACTGTACCGTACAGCCCGGAACTCACTCACTGTACCGTATAGCCCCGAGCTCGCTCACTGTACCGTATAGCCCTGGGGCTCCCAGTACCATGTAACTACAAGCACCTGTCTCCACTTTCCTATCAATTCCATCAATTTAATGATTTGTTAAATTAGCCTTTACTACCACCTCGCCTTCATACCCACCCACCTCACCCCTCACCAAGAGAGCCCCTCCCGCCTACCTAGCGCCTAACTGAAGGGCTCCGCCCACCTTTTACCTTCCAATCATTTCCACCTCAAGACCCGTTCACCAGAAACTGTAAATAAGTATTACTCTGCTTGGTAGCCTGCACTGGCTTCTAGGTCCCTGAGTAGCCAGGGATGGTCCCTAGATCCCTGGGTCCCTGAGGTAGTCAGGTCTGGTCTCAGAGCCCCCTCGAAGCTTAGGCCTCATATCTAATAATAATTGTATAACTAGCTTCACAATATTGTCACTTGCTTAGCTAAACGAACTCTGGGGTTCAGTTCCTGAACTCATTATGTGTGTCTAACCCTTTCCACCACCGTCCACTTTATGGGTATTGGGCACAAGCTAAAGCAATCAACCATAAAAACCAGTATTTAGCATTCAAACCATATTAACCAACTATAGACAGACTGACCTGCTATCTGGGTCCCCTGGCTAACCCGGCCGCGGGTCCCTGGCTAACCTGGCCGCCGGTCCCTGGCTAACTTGACCAGGTCCCTACATCATTGGCTTGCCCTTAACCGGGATTTATGCCTCTTCCAGACATCAACACGAAGTAATTATCAAAAGAAGGTAAGGTAGTTATCAAAAGAAGGCACCAAACCGGGGAGGCTGTGTAGCACCATCAAATGTGCGGAATAATCAGAGGGCGCTAAATATCAACAGGATGCCAAACATCAACACGAAGCTTTGAACAATTAGACAATAATACTCGCCCTTCTCTACACTACATGCAGTATTGACCACCTCTCCTTCCAAGATGGACCACTTCATGCTATCTACTATAAGTATTGCCAGCTATGAGTATTGGCACCTGACAGCTGGGTGGACAGCGCTTCGGATTCGTAGTCCTGAGGTTCCGGGTTCGATCCCGGTAGAGGCGGAGAGAAATAGGCAAATTTTTTATTTTACCCTGATGCCCTTGTTACCTAGCAGTAAATAGGTGCCTGGGAGTTAGACAGCTGCTACGGGTTGCTTCCTGGGGGTGGAGGCCTGGTCGAGGATCGGGCCGCGGTGACACTAAGCCCCGAGATCATCTCGGGATAAGATAGCCCGGCTTCACCCACCCGTCCGTACTCTACCACGCCTCCAGGACTTCTCGCCCCACTCAGCCCTCAGAGGCACCACGCCCACAGCCCCACTCAGCCTTCAGGGGCACCACGCCCGAAGCTGCACTCAGCCCTCAGGGGCACCACGCCCACAGCCCCACTCAGCCCTCAGGGGCACCACGCCCACAGCCCCACTCAGCCCTCAGGGGCACCACGCCCACAGCCCCACTCAGCCCTCAGGGGCACCACGCCCACAGCCCCACTCAGCCCTCAGGGGCACCACGCCCACAGCCCCACTCAGCCCTCAGGGGCACCACGCCCACAGCCCCTCTCTGCCCTCAGGGGCACCACGCCCACAGCCCCACTCTGCCCTCAGGGGCACCACGCCCACAGCCCCACTCTGCCCTCAGGGGCACCACGCCCACAGCCCCACTCTGCCCTCAGGGGCACCACGCCCACAGCCCCACTCTGCCCTCAGGGGCACCACGCCCACAGCTCCAATCAGCCCTCAGGGGCACCACGCCAACAGCTCCAATCAGCCCTCAGGGGCACCACGCCAACAGCCCCACTCTGCCCTCAGGGGCACCACGCCAACAGCCCCACTCTGCCCTCAGGGGCACCACGCCCACAGCCCCACTCTGCCCTCAGGGGCACCACGCCCACAGCCCCACTCTGCCCTCAGGGGCACCACGCCCACAGCCCCACTCTGCCCTCAGGGGCACCACGCCCACAGCCCCACTCTGCCCTCAGGGGCACCACGCCCACAGCCCCACTCTGCCCTCAGGGGCACCACGCCCACAGCCCCACTCTGCCCTCAGGGGCACCACGCCCACAGCTCCAATCAGCCCTCAGGGGCACCACGCCAACAGCTCCAATCAGCCCTCAGGGGCACCACGCCAACAGCCCCACTCTGCCCTCAGGGGCACCACGCCCACAGCCCCACTCTGCCCTCAGGGGCACCACGCCCACGGCCCCACTCTGCCCTCAGGGGCACCATGTCCACGGCCCCCCCCCCCCCTGAGCATGAGGCTGGACGCCCTCGGGCGCCACACCTGCAGGAGGTTGTTTACCTTCAGGCCGCAGCTGGAGGTGTCGCGCTCCGCTGACTTCTTCCTCCTCAGATATTGTGGGCGGTGAGAGCCGGGCTGAGGGGGCTCGGTGAGGGGCGGGCTGAGGGGGCTCGGTAAGGGGCGGGCTGAGGCGGTTCGGTGAGGGGCGGGGTGTATTCCTGAAGGCGTGAGGGAGGGGGGGGATATGGGAGCACTTGAGTATTGTATGGGAGCGGGGGAGGAGGGAGTGTTGGAGTGTTGGTAGGGGATATGACCCCACAACACGACCCACAACATCCATCTCTACAGCCACACACTTTAAGAACTCGTTCCCATACCCTAGTACTATATAGTCTTAATGGCTTGGCGCTTTCCCCTTGATAATTCCTGTGGGAACCGACCTGTGAGATTTATATTTATTTAATTTATATGAATTTATATTTGCGTTAATTTATATACTTCGATAGCGATTTGTATGATAATGAGTGGACTGTATTTCTGCAATAATCTCTGAATCTCACAAATCGATCCTCTACACATTAGGGGGGGTTTATTAAATGAATTTATATGCAGCCAATCAAACTACAGAATTAACTACATACATTGAAAAGGTTTCTTATCTTATAGTACAGCAGGTTAGTCCACCAGGTATAACTAGGGTGTAGACACCAAATTATCCTCTTTGAGGTAGCTTCCATCACCCAGTAACTGGTGCACAAACTCTTCCTCGTCTTGACCTGTCAAAAGTGCGCTAGCTGTGAAGCCAGAATCCTATATATGACAAGCTATATCAGAGAAAACACTATACAGTACATGGAACAATAAAGACCTGGCTTAATTACCTTTAGTTTGAGGCTTCCACGTGCTCTAACCGGATCACCCTATATAATGACATTAATGGCGATAAATGAAAGATACATGGGTTTCGGAAAGAACACTTAACTTGAATTGTAGACATCGTGTTGGAGATGGTACCTTTAGTTTCCATAACACTACGTCCAAGTAAAATTAACAGGAGCCGTATTTGCTCCTGTGAGCCTCTGGTCTAGTATAAACAATGGCTGTTTAACACTCCATACTATTGACGTTACTGGCCGACATTGTCCAGATATGATAGGAGCCGAATTTGCTCCACACGTCTCGGAGGTGACACAACAATGGCTGCCCTCCTTCCTCACTCTGACGCCTGGCTTACATTGTCCACATGTCAGAAAGTGATAGAAGGGTCACATTTACTCTACTTTAATATTGATAATTAAGTTAATTTATATAAGATGTTTTTATGATGGTAAAGTCCAAAGACTAATGTATTTAAGAATAATTCCCAGCAGAATAGCTGGTGAATTTATAATGGTATGTGGTGATGATATCCCATTTTCTTTAGACGGTAATTCCACTACAAGTTACGTTTTCTATAGGTAACTTGTTGGTAATACAGCTATTATCTGTATGATATATTAAATGGTGTCGGATTTTCCGACAATTCCTTTCCTTTCGTTCTATATCAGTTTCTCTCCTATTCACAGTAGACACTACTTTGCCTCTCCCTCCTGTTTCCTTCATTGTTGTCCATTTCGTTGCTCTTGCCGTCTGTTCCTACCATTTTCTTCATCCTTCCTACATCTCTGGCTCTCCCTGTTTCCTTCTCTTCGCTCCTCTTCCTCTTCATTTTCCTTCTCTCTTTCAGTAACTTCCAATCTTCTTGTCTACCAGGTGGACGCCTAGAAGTCCAGGTGGAGTGAGTGTGGAGGGAAGGTTGGGTGGGAGCGAGTTAGGAAGGAGGTTTCAAGTTGACGGGTGGCAGAGCGCACAAGTAGCGAAAACAAGTTTCTACCCAACTTAGCTGTTCTAACTGCCTCATACAGACGGGGTACAGCTCTATCTCCCAGTGTTCACGGTATAAACCTCTCAACACACACCACGTATATCAGACCAGTACAGGAATATGCGGCTCTAGCCTGGATTCCGCATCTAGTCAAACACAACACGAAGTTAGAAAATATTTATAGGTAGGCCACCAGGCTAGTCCTAGAGCTGAGGAATATGATCTTCGAGGAAACATTACTAGAACTAAACCACGCGACACGAAGACAGAAGAGTTAGGGGAGACATGATCACAACTTTAAAATCTTCAAGGGAATTGACAAGGTAGATAATGATAAACTGCTTAGCACGGGTTACAGAACTTTTTCAACGTAAGGGTAGATATCAAATGGAATGCATTAGGCAGTGATGTGATAGAAGCAGACTCCATATACAATATCAAATGTATATGTTGACTAGACCACACACTAGAAGGTGAAGGGACGACGACGTTTCGGTCCGTCCTGGACCATTCTCAAGTCAATCGACTTGATCATAGACAGTACGAGAATGGTTAATAATGCCATGCCAAATATCCCCGTGACAAATGGGCACTTCAGACGCGTACTTTATCAGGAAATTCTCCTACAGCAACGATGCTGTTATGCAGGCGATCATCGCTTGTCGCGTCTCGGTTTGTGAGCAAAACACAGGGAATCAGCCTTAAATACTCTTCTCCGTGTGCGTCGCAGTACAAACATTTCACGGGTAATGGGGTCCAGGGGGAAACCGTGCTACCATTGTCACTTTGAGAGATGTGGTATGATACGGGCCACATAATACACAAGACGGTTCGCTGTTGGTTTATAAAACCTCACCTCTGCCAATCTAACTTAACGCAAACTGGTCTAACGCCACCTAACCTAATCAAGTAAGGTTAGGTGGCGTTAGGAGGTTAATCGACCCTCCTAAAACCCTGTTAAATGAAATGAAATCATTCATGGTGCTAGCCAGACCACAGACTAGAAGGTGAAGGGACGACGACGTTTCGGTCCGTCCTGGACCATTCTCAAGTCGATTGTGATCGACTTGAGAATGAATTGAGGAAGCAGTTCGTGTCAAGTCGATCACAACCGACTTAAGAATGGTCCAGGACGGACCGAAACGTCGTCGTCCCTTCACCTTCTAGTGTGTGGTCTGGTCAACATACTTTAGCCACGTTATTGTGACTCATCGCCTGCATCAAATGTATATATGATAGAGCCCAGTAGCCTCAGGAACCTGTACACCAGTTAATTGACAGTTCAAAGGCGGGGCCAAAGAGCCGAAACTCCTCTCCCGCAAGCACAACTAGGCCAATATAGTTAGGCGAGTACACATTACACCGGGTGCACGTGTAAAATAAAAATTGTGTTGGCATGAATGCCCCTTATTATGATCAACTGGGACTCTCAGTCGTCCTCACACGACGGTACCACCACCGCGAGGATATGCAGGTTCCTGGAGGTCGTCTTCGCCACTGTCCTGGGTCGTCACTTCCTCCAAGGTGTTCGCTTTCACGTATGCTGCAGTTTCTCCAGCCTGGCCTCTCCCACACGTCCTGCAATGTATATTAGTTATTAACGTTGCCAGCGTGAGAGAGAGAGAGAGAGAGAGAGAGAGAGAGAGAGAGAGAGAGAGAGAGAGAGAGAGAGAGAGAGAGAGATGGAGATGGAGGAACATAAGGTTAAGAGATAAAGGGGGGGATGTGGTGGAAATTGAAGAATAGTAGAGAGATTTGGAGGAAATATAGAGAATATCATTAAAAGAATGTTACATCGTGACCTCTTTCTTTCTTCCAAAGTAAGAAAGAAAGAGGTCACTCTGAAAGTTCTTTCAATGAACTCTCAATCCTCATCAGATCTCTCAATCCTTGAATGATCTACCAATTCTCAATCTACCTGTCTTCCTAATCCTTGCCCGGCCCCCCAGTCCGTTAGTGATCTCGCAAAACCCGCAAGACCTCCCAATCTTCCACCAATTTTAATTAAATATTAAGAGTCTAAATGATCAAGAAATGACTTTGCAGGCAAACTCCACCTTGTCTATTTTAAGTAGTTAAATAACCAAGCCATTATTTAAGTAGTTGTACATCCAACAATTTAATAATATAAATAGTTACATCGCCACCACCCACGGGCACCTATCAACACGTGGGCGGCAGCAATGCCACCCAGCACGGCCGCCCACGTCAGGCGGCGCCCTAGCCACTCACCTATACATTCATGGAGAAAATTCAGAAGGAATGGGGAGAAGCAGCATCACGGGGTTACGCTCCAACGAACAACCAATTTCTCGGTCTCTCATTAGTGAACCTATTACCACCGCCTATACCTTGCCTGCGTGGCTTCGGGACGGTCCTCGTGTTTACTGGATTATTGTTGGGTATTTTTGTCTTCATCATTGGCGGGGTACGAGTATGGGGTCGTCCGTGGTGGAGGGAAAGAGTATGGGGTCGTCCGTGGCGGAGGGTACGAGTATGGGGTCGTCCGTGGTGGAGGGTACGAGTATGGGGTCGTCCGTGGTGGAAGGGTACCAGTAGGGGTCGTCCGTGGTGGGAGGGAACCAGTAGGAGTCGTCCGTGGTGGGAGGGTACCAGTAGGGGTCGTCCGTGGTGGGAGGGTACCAGTAGGGGTCATCCGTGGTGGGAGGGTACCAGTAGGGGTCATCCGTGGTGGAGGGTACCAGTAGGGGTCGTCCGTGGTGGAGGGTACCAGTAAGGGTCGTCCGTTTTGGAGGGTACCAGTAGGGGTCGTCCGTGGTGGAGGGTACCAGTAGGGGTCGTCCGTGGTGGAGGGTACCAGTTGGGGTCGTCCGTGGTGGAGGGTACCAGTAGGGGTCGTCCGTGGTGGAGGGTACCAGTAGGGGTCGTCCGTGGTGGAGGGTACCAGTAGGGGTCGTCCGTGGTGGAGGGTACCAGTAGGGGTCGTCCGTGGTGGAGGGTACCAGTAGGGGTCGTCCGTGGTGGAGGGTACCAGTAGGGGTCGTCCGTGGTGGAGGGTACCAGTAGGGGTCGTCCGTGGTGGAGGGTACCAGTAGGGGTCGTCCGTGGTGGAGGGTACCAGTAGGGGTCGTCCTTGGTGGAGGGTACCAGTAGGGGTCGTCAGTGGTGGAGGGTACCAGTAGGGGTCGTCAGTGGTGGAGGGTACCAGTAGGGGTCGTCCGTGGTGGAGGGTACGAGTATGGGGTCGTCCGTGGCGGAGGGTACGAGTAGGGGTCGTCCGTGGTGGAGGGTACCAAGTATGGGTCGTCCGTGGTGGAGGGTACCAAGTATGGGTCGTCCGTGGTGGAGGGTACCAAGTATGGGTCGTCCGTGGTGGAGGGTACCAAGTATGGGTCGTCCGTGGTGGAGGGTACCAAGTATGGGTCGTCCGTGGTGGAGGGTACCAGTAAGAGTCATCCTTGGCAGGGTACCAGTAGGGGTAGTCCGTAGCAGTGGTACCAGTAGGGGTCGTCCGTGGCAGTGGTACCAGTAGGGGTCCAAAACCTGTACTGGCTAGAAAAACTGGTGTTACAGTGACGTCCCACACCTCGTGTGCATTGCATATGAAACATCAAATTTACACTTATATTTGTTATCTTGGGATCTATCTTGAGGTTATCTTGAGATGATTTCGGGGCTTTAGTGTCCCCGCGGCCCGGTCCTCGACCAGGCCTCCACCCCCAGGAAGCAGCCCGTGACAGCTGACTAACACCCAGGTACCTATTTACTGCTAGGTAACAGGGGCATAGGGTGAAAGAAACTCTGCCCATTGTTTCTCGCCGGCGCCTGGGATCGAACCCAGGACCACAGGATCACAAGTCCCGCGTGCTGTCCACTCGGCCGACCGGCTCCCTTGGGTTGAGTTAATATATAAGTGGCTTAGGGGAAGTTAGGTTAGGTTCGACCGAGTTTGATTGGATTGGGTTGGTTTGGGTTAGATTGGGTTCGTTTAAGAGTAACGAGGGCGGTGCTGCTAATGTCACGTGTTAGACCTCTCTCAGTATGGTTTAATCGTCACCTGTTGCCAATCTGGGTAACGATTGACTGAGATGTTATAGACATATGACGCTCTGATTATTGTCAGTTTCCATCTCTCTCTCTCTTTCGCTGCGTCCCTCTGCAATCTTCTTTTCCCCCTTACTATTTCCCCTCCCATTTATTCCCCGCTCCACCCTTCTCATTACATACCTTTCCACTACTGTTTCTTCATATGTCTCACTTCCTCTCCTTTCATATCCTCTTTTTATTCTTTTATCTTTCTCCTTTTCTCATTATTTATATTTTCCCTTTCTCTGCTCTACTCTTCTCCATCCCTCATTCGCCTCATGATTTAGCCTCCTACATTTTCTCCTCCTCTACTAACCTCATATTTATCTTTATTTTGCTTAAGTATCCACTAGGAAAATGAAAATTCCGAACGTTTTCGCGTTTCACCCCATCAAGGAATTCAGGAATTTCCTTGAATTCCTTGATAATGTGGTGAAACACGAAACGGTGCGGAATTTTAGTTTCAATTTCCTAGTGAATACTTTTACGCATAACCAAATCACTTTTTTTTTTGCCATTATTCTTGCATCATTTATTCTGCATACACTGCTGTCTTCATCCTGTCTTGTTCTTCGTTCTTCTTGTCCACTTTCTCCTCTTCCTTTGTCATATTGCCTTTGCTCCTCTTCCCATTTCTTCTTTCATTATCAATATTTCCCTCATTTTCCCTTTATATCTCTCTTTCAATGTATCCACTGTTTACCTTTAGCTTCTTTCTTACTCCCTCCTCTCATTCATTCTCCTCTTTTCCCCCTTCCTCATCTTCCCCCTTATCCTAATTATTTTCCGATTTCTCCAGATTACCGGCAAGTTCCTCAACATTAACCAAGAGGACACCTATGACCTGTGTACTATGCTGAAGGCATCACCAACAAATCGAATGAGCTGAAAGAAGTTTCAAGTCAGACAGACTCTGATATTACAGAAACAATAGAGGCAGTTTTTTCCCGATAGATAATCAGATCATATGACAATATAGGGAATAAAGGAATGGGGGAGGTGTGACACGGTTGATTAAATGGGATTGGAAATTTGAGGTCAGTTTCAGAGACGATTGAATCTTTCAATGGTACAGAACCGATGGGATTAAGAGGAAAAACACGTCTGTCCTGTGTATACCAGCAGGCCAAGGCATTAACAATCGTCATTCCGTGAACTGCAACAATTGTTCACGAGGGAAAGATTTTTAGTCATGGGAGATGTTAATCATAGGGAAACCGATTTGTGGATATGACAGATGATACCTTTCATACATTTCATGTCAACGAGGTGACGCAGGCAACACGAGGCGATCAAGCAGCCAGATTTTACCTAGTTTTTAGCCATTTTACCTATTTTTTTTACCTGTGTTCCCACCTAACAAACCACATGGACAAACTAGATTTAGTTCTGCTATCTACTACAAGAACGGTTCCTCAAGTGAGCTGTCTAAACTACGAGGAGACCCGAGACAAGAAGTCTTCAACACGCTAGACAAATGAAGGGAGAGAGGTGACATGATCACATCATACAAGTTTCTTAAAATCATCGGTAAAGTGGAAAAGAACTAAATATTGCCCATGAACAGAGGCTGGGGAAGAGGACAAGGGTGGAAGCTCAGAAGCCCGTATGAGCCATGGTGATAAGAGGCTCGTCTTGAGTTGGGAGAGTGAAGCGAGGTTGAGAGGTGGAGCGTGTAGAGGCTACTAGCTCTATGCACGGTTGCAGGAGCTGCAACCAGATGGTCAGGAATATTGCAATTGCCGTCTGGTCTCAAAAAAGGTCGAGTCCAGGAGCTGATGCTCATCCTACGAACAATAACAAGAGAGTACAAATAGTTTGGCGGACATTCTCCTCCTCCTCTCCCCAACCACGTGGGCTGGACGGTAGAGCGACAGTCTCGCTTCCTGCAGGTCGGCGTTCAATCCCCGACCGCCCAAGGGGTTGGGCACTATTCCGTCCCCCCGTCCCATCCCAAATCCTTATCCTCACCCCTTCCCAGTGCTATATAGTCGTGATGGCTTGGTTCTTTCTCCTGATAGTTCCCTCCCTTCCCTCCTCCTCTTCCCCCCCCCCCCGTTCCCTATTTTCACTTGTGTTTACCTAATTCAGTTTCACACTGGGCTTAACCCTACCTTCTCACTATTTCCCCACCCTTAACACGCTTTCTACGGGCCATACGTCCATCTTTCCCCTTCCAATCTCATCTTTGTTATGTACCTCGTTTCGTAATCTAATCTTCATTCCCCGCCTTCTCATCTAGCCAACATTTTTTCCTCTCACCTTCCCTTATAACTGCATAATCCAATTTTTGTTCTTTCCTCTCCTCCCTCCGTCTCTCCTTTCCCAATCGCTCTCCTCCTCCTCTTCCCTTTTTCCCTCCCATTTCCCTCCTCCCTCTCCCACCTATCATTGTTCTCGCCCCCAGGAAGCAGGCCACGCGGCCGCTGGATTACTTTTAACAAAACTACCAGACACGGAGCCCCGCACATCCCACAAGCGGCAAATTACTGCCACCCCGCCCACAATTATTTCTTAACCAGCCAATCACCTCGTTCCAACGAGCCATCGTTAAGATCACTAGATTAAAAAAAAAGTAGAGTTGTGTACTCGCCTATTTGTGCCTGCAGGAATCTAGCTTCAGCTCCTCGATCCTGCCTTTCGTGCCGCTGGTTGTAAGATGCGCTAACCTCTGGCATATTTCATCATCAAGTCTGTTTGGAAATAATGAATGTAGTTCAAGCTCCAATATTCATATACTTAAAGAAGTTTCTATTTGCTCAGTAGTTTCTCAAGCTTCCTTCCAAGCCTTCTTATTCTATTAGTTTGCATGCCAACATTTATAATTTTCAGTTCCCCCGAGTATTTATGTCTCCCCCTCTTCCTCTATTCTTGCGACGTCTGGTCTAGTTCTTACTGTCTTGCTTCACATCTAATCACTCGCAATTTTTGGGGCCTCGTTGCACACTTCTGAAATTTCAAATCTTACATGTTTTTGTACAGATTACATATACACACATTTATACATCACACATACATATAATGCCGGAAAAAAACTTGTGAAAAATAGAGAATGCTTAACGCGTTTTAGGCTAATTCGCCTTCATCAGAGCAAATTAGAATGAAGGTAGGTTCATTCTACTTTGCTCTGATGAAGGCGAATTAGCCGAAAACGCGTTAAGCATTCTCTATTTTTCACATGTGGTTTTTCTGCAAGCTTGGATCAGTATTTTTGTGATCATTGTTGCACATACATATCATATATACATACATACATACATACATACATACATACATTACATACATAACCCCTTCCATCCCCCCCTCCCTCTCCCTCCCTCCCTAAATCCTTCACCTATTCTCTTCATTCCCTCGTTTCTTCTCGTGGCCTCTTACTTTCTTCCCCGTTGCCAGGAAACTAGAATCATTCGGTAGTCAACAGAGTCACCCAGATAGAACTATGTAAAGGGACTCACTCCCTCATTATCTCTACTCCCCAACAAACTTGTGTAAAGACTGTAATGGAGAAAATTCCTCGAGGAGTTAGTGAGCTGAAATGTGCTCAGGCTATGTTGATAATAGCCGTACGGGCATAGATAAGTCGATTGAGCAAACGTTTTAGAAGCTCACTTGTCAACAACTTGTCAACCTGTCTACAGGTTTCCGCTACCAGCTGGTAGTCCCTCTACCAGCTGGTCGAGCCCCGAGCTGTATGAGGTTGCTGATGTGTGCCAAGGGAGCCGGTAGCTGAGCGGACAGAACACTGAACGCGTGATTCTGTGGTCCCGGCTTCGATCCCGGGCGCCAGCGAGAAACAATGGGCAGAGTTTCTGTCACCTCTGGGCCCCTGTTACCTAGCAGTAAACCGGTACCTGGGAGTTAGTCAGCTATCACGGGCTGCTTCCTGATGGTGGAGGCCTGGTCGAAGACCGGGCCGCGGTGACACTAAAGCCCCGAAATCATCTCAAGATAGGGGTTGTGGGAGTCCTACATTGATGGAATCCGTCCTCCAAAAGCACGTCGCAATTTTGACGCATAATTTACCTAAGGCCAAAAACTGTCCTGATAGAAAATGATAACGGCTCACTAAATTGACAATGTTCCTTTTTCTGTGCAAGGGTCCCCTCGTAGGTTAGGATAAGACACTTTAGTACGACAGTTTCTTGACGTTGGGGACGCTCGGGAGAACGGGCTGTCCCGTGAGCTCTCCGTTGTTAATTTCCGAGGACAAATGCACCGGAAAATTGATCTTCATTGGACATTAAATGGGTTTTCTATAATGAATTATTATGGAGGTCTTTTACTGCTTAAATCAGCACCGAACACCAATTTCCAATCACCTACACAATTGTATTTTTGTACAAATATTTATCGTAAATTTCCAAAAAATGACGTCAAACAATAAGTCCAATATATGGTTGTTTAGCAGGTAATTGTGCGGTAATGGCGCTCGGTATACAATCCAAATTGACTCATTATTCTACTTGGCGGCAGCAGCAGACAGCGCTAAGCCCCCACAGCTAAGGTTGAGAACTATTAAATAGACATACGTAACAATGAACCGTATTGCTGCGACCCCTAGATATTACAAAGGTGAAACTACGCACTGCTCTAATGGAGGGGAGCAGTGAAGTCCTAAATCTGCACCGGGATTGATATTTGATGTCAATGACGTCACACATCTTCACACATCATATATAAAATAAGTTTCTCTCCCAATTTCGTTACGCTAAGTTCGGCCAGTTTAGGTTAGGAGTGGTTGCCTTAGGATTGGTTGCGTTAGGTTAGGACTGGGTGGGTCAGGATTGGGTGCGTTAGGTTAGGACTGGGTGCGTTAGGTTAGGATTGGGTGCGTTAGGTCAGGATTGGGTGCGTTAGGTCAGGACTGGGTGCGTTAGGTTAGGACTGGGTGCGTTAGGTTAGGACTGGGTGCGTTAGGTTAGGACTGGGTGCGTTAGGTTAGGACTGGGTGCGTTAGGTTAGGACTGGGTGCGTTAGGTTAGGACTGGGTGCGTTAGGTTAGGACTGGGTGCATTAGGTTAGGACTGGGTGCATTAGGTTAGGATTGGGTACATTAGGTTAGGACTGGGTGCGTTAGAACTGGTTAGGATAGGCAAGGCTGCGGATAGGTTTTTGCATCGAATGACAATCGCGTAGAAGAGGGGGTACATATTTTTTCAGGACCTAGACCCTACTCTGGTAGAATCTAGCACATACGGGTGTCGAGGCTAGTCATAAGGCCCCAAGACTCGTATGTCGGAAACGCTTCAGCGGCCCAAACTAATGACCGAAACTTGGGCCCTCCCCCACCACCACCACCACCACGGATGACCGAAACTTGTGTAAACATTTGTGATCAATTCTTAAATAAAAAAAATACAGGGAGTATAAAATGTACTTTATATTTAATTAATTTCAAAGATAGTGTTTTAAGCTTTTATTGAACATGAGTTTACGAGAGCGTGGCCAGATGTGCCTCCAGCAAGGGTCAAAACACCCTCAATATTATGAATAATAATAATAATACTAATAATAATAATAATAATAATAAATCATTAATTCATCGTGTCGGGAACAGGCAGGTAATGTATTTATATGTCAGTGTACCTGGGTACCTATTTACTGCTAGATCAAGAGGTACGTAGTTATAATCGTGCTAGTGGCTGTACTAGAATGTAAGAACTCATATATAAATAAATAAATAAATAAATAAATAAATAAATAAATAAATAATTGCTAATAAGCTTATAATAAGCTTATTATATATAATAATAAATGATATTAGCCTATCCTACCTCTTCCAATTGGGTGGTAGGAAACGCGCTCAACCATTTCTGGGCCGCATGGGATTCGAACCCGGAATTTCTGACTGAGTTGAGAATGACAGTACTACCGGACTGTACACTATCTATCTACTACTAAACTCCATTCTCTCTCTCTCTCACTATCTATACCTTCTCTCAGACTCTCACCCTCTGTTTTTTCCCCTTTCTTCCCCTTCCTCTAAGCTTGCTACATATGACATGACTTTAAACAGAGTCGTTATAATGATGGGTGGTGACTGTGGGCTCTATCAATGACGGTGACATTGATAGAGCTGATCAGGCTCAGGATCTCTTATCTTGAGGTTATCTTGAGATGATTTCGGGGCTTAGTGTCCCCGCGGCCCGGTCCTCGATCAGGCCTCTACCCCAAGGATGCAGCCCGTGACAGCTGACTAACTCCCAGGCACCTATTTACTGCTAGGTAACAGAGGCATCAGGGTGAAAGACACACTGCCCATTGTTTCTCGCCGGCGCCCGGGATCGAACCCGGGACCACAGGATCACGCGTCCAGTGTTCTGTCCGCTCAGCCACCGGCTCCCGTGGGTAGGATAGTATACACCAGTTGATCGGAGCCAAAGTTCCAATACCCTAGCAAGAACAACTAGGCAAGAAGCACCACAGCTATCATCACACACCAACTCTTTCTCGCACTTGCTCATAGTCAATATATTGCTTATGAATAAGTGCATATGTGACATACTAATTTATTGTGAATATTTGAGTATCTTGAAAAGCTGAATAGAAAACCACAACCTAACCTTCTTAGTATGTTAAGATATTACAATTAGTATTAAACCTATACCTATATTGATATTACAGCTTTATAAAAATAATAAAACAAAACTGTTTAAATAAATTGTAAAGTAACTCAGGATATTGTCAAATGTTGTATAAAATCTCTATTGTTTAATATAACTGAGAAAAAGTTAGCGCCTTGAAAAAAATGACTTGGAATATATCACAAATATACTTATTTATAAGCTAAATAGTGACTATAAGCAATAAGTCATATATGTGCTGTCTTGTCAGACACCAGGTTCCAACCACCCACACACACACACACACACACACACACTGATACACCGACTCAACACAAGCCTCTGGCCTCAGGAGAGATCACATGATACGTGCTTCCCATAAATCCATCGATACTAAAAAATTATGACCGGGTGGAGCCCCCGACGATGGTGATCACGTGTACTGGGGGTCTCGACAGCGATCATTACACACCCAAGGAACACCTCCCCAACCAACACCACACCAAACACACCCAAACACACGAGAACTAACTCTCCCGCATTCGACGCCCAGGACCAAAAGTGTTCTTGGTAAGTGCATGCTGTGAGTGAGGGGATGGACCTCACAGGTCACCTCGGGTTCCTGAACGTGGACCCCATATGGCAGGTGCTGTTTTTCACCGCCACATGACGGACATAGCACACCTCTCTACCCCTCTCTCTATCTCTACCTCTCTCTCTCTCTCTATCTCTACCTCTATCTCTACCTCTCTCTCTCTATCTCTACCTCTCTCTCTCTATCTCTACCTCTCTCTCTCTATCTCTACCTCTCTCTCTCTATCTCTACCTCTCTCTCTCTATCTCTACCTCTCTCTCTCTATCTCTACCTCTCTCTCTGGCGGTGGATCGCCTCCATTACCACTTCCCACCACATTATCTCTGCCACAACCGGCACAACGCTTCATCTCGGTATATATCAGCAAGCCACACTTATCTCCAGTAAGCACAGTGTGCATGACTGGCCACATCCTCCGGGTGCCAGAGGACTGTCCTTGCCACACTCTCAGTCCCGAGGGTGCTCGCCAGCCTGATAGGATCCCTAACACCGGGCCACACCAGACCCGGCACAGATGCTGGCCATATTTGTCACTGACAACCACCAGCTTGGTGTGATACACGTCTCTAGACACTGATACAGTACTGGCCGTTGGCTGGGGGCCCCAGGGCGCAGAACCAGCCTGCTGTGATGCATGCCTCCAGACACTCGTACATAACTCCAGACACTGATTCATGACTCCAGACACTGATTCATGACTCCAGACACTGATTCATGACTCCAGACACTGATTCATGACTCCAGACACTGATTCATGGCTCCAGACACTCGTACATGGCTCCAGACACTCGTACATGGCTCCAGACACTGATTCCTGACTCCAGACACTGATTCATAGCTCCAGACACTGATTCCTAGCTCCAGACACTGATTCATAGCTCCAGACACTGATTCATGACTCCAGACACTGATTCATGGCTCCAGACACTCGTACATGGCTCCAGACACTCGTACATGGCTCCAGACACTGATTCCTGACTCCAGACACTGATTCATAGCTCCAGACACTGATTCATAGCTCCAGACACTGATTCATAGCTCCAGACACTGATTCATAGCTCCAGACACTGATTCATAGCTCCAGACACTGATACATAACCGGCCGCAGTCTGGAGCTCAGGGAAATATTCCCTGGGTTTCTTTACTCCTCTCTCATACAGTAAAGACAACCATGTCTGACTACACATTTGTGTTTCGTCTGATATTTAACATCTTGAAGACGACTTGAGATGAATAGTTCACCCGTCACCACAGCAACGAGTTCCTGGTTAGATCATATATATATTTCGGTCCACTGAACCTCGGCTCTGAGACCGAATGAAACGACAGGGCCAAGGCTCTGTGGCCGTTGGGGTCTGCTTTAAGGCGAATGTTCTGCAGCCCAAAAGGACTGAAATACACTGACTCAGATAGCGTGTATTAGGCCTAGGAAGGTTAGGTTAAATTTTTGTATTTGTTTGCAACATCAGTGCAAAAACTTCTACGGTTTGTCCAAAATCAATAGTACCGAATCCTACTTTCTAGTTGCCTTTTACGTTAATGATTGTACGATGGTCCTCGTCGGTACTATAAGTAACACCTAAACAGATGGGCTGCAGTCTCTCACCTACCTCTTCCCTACTCCTCACCTCTCACCAGTTACCTACCCCCTCACCTCTCATCCGTCCCCCCCCCATACCCCCACATTCACATGTCCCCCCCCCATACCCCCACATTCACATTTCCCCCCTCTCCCCCTCTCACACCCTCAGAGCAACAGAGGATGTACAGTGGTGAGGCCACATCATATATCTTCTAGTAATGCTAGTTGGCGGACTCCTCGGGCACACAAAAACGAGATCAAGAAAGGCGTGGACCATCTTCGTCACCTACCCTAAACGACCCAGGTCATCTTCCCATTATCTTCGTCTCATGGGCACCGTCAACCTCCCATTTCCACCTGAGGAATGAAGCTTCAATCGCAATCCGTGTGATTATCGATGGGTGGCTTGGTAAGTGAAAAGCAGAAAAGGTGTCCATCACAACATACCGAGAGCATGTCGCAATTGAAAACTTGATTCCCAAATCGTCAGTTGTTTCTCAAAGTCTCACGTCAAGGTGAAGGGAGACTTGAGAACCTGGTGAAGACGAGGACTAATGACGATGTTTTGACGCTATAATTCAAGACTTCTGATGAAGACTTACAGACAGTGATCATCAGTGAGTTATCTATCACCTGTAGCTGAGACGTCCGGCTAAGACCTGAACACCACCCTCTGGCGCACTCCACCTGCGTTCATTCCTTCGTTGAGTTACCGGATTCTTAAAACGCCCCGTCTCCAGTAACCTGTCTTTATTTGCTTGTTCTCTTATCTAATTTCTTAAATTTCGTCCCCCTATTGCGTAAACTAAATTTGTTTAACTCCAATTCTCGATTTTCTTCCCTGCTTCGCAAACTTCCTTCCCAGCTCGCTATCCTCCGTCTATGCTGCGTTAAATCAATTTTCTGCCTCGCTAACACACTTCCTTGTATCACTACTCCCTTCGCTCATGTGCTATATATTCGTAAAGGAGTGGCGCTTTCCCCTGATAATTCTCTTCCCTTACTCCCCTACTTCGCTAACCTCTGTTCCTGCTTCGCTATTTCCCGTCTCTGCTTCGCTAACTCCCAGCGTCCTTCCACCATTATATCCCACTATCGCTAATTCTTATCCGTCAATCTCCAACTCTCATTCCTCCTCAATCAACTCTCGTGAGATGAACCCACTTTTTTGTGTAAACATTGAAATCGAGTAAGACACGTCGATAATTCCAGCCAATACCGTTTACACCAGCACGTCTCACCCTCCGACACCGAGCCCACAATTTCTTGTGCTAAATCGATCAACATATTTCTGGGGTGGTGGGGGAAAGGAGAAAAACCTCAATTATAAAACTCGCCGTGTTCAAGATCTTTCAGGAACAAGTCAACAAATCCTTGCTCATCCCAAGATGCTCCGGTTGTTATATTTACAACCCGATTTATATTACACATTTCACATTTTATATTAGCTAAATATAAACAGTGGTTGCATTTACTCCAATACTGTGGTAGTGTGATAATTTGCCAGTCAAGAGTACAGTGATTTTTTTATGAGTGTGATCAGGAAAAACTACAGAGTAGCCAACACCGTTCACAGACTTAGACCCATCGGTGAAGACGGAAACGGAGTGAGAAGAAAAGTGCTCAAGGAAAAGGCGTTTCAGAACCGTAGGAGTAAAAGCTTTAGTGATGCGGGTCAAGGATGAACAAAACTGCGGAAGGGGGAACCCTCCACGGGGGCAAAGAGGGAACAACACGAGGAGAAATAGTACAAATATAAACGGAAAGAGAATCCTGTAAGCGAGATAACCGAACAGAGAGAGGGAGGTGGTGAAGTGGAACAGGAACCGCAGGAGGGGTAAAAGTTAAAGCACGACAGAGGCGAGAGGATGTTGCAAGGACCGCACAAGATAGCAAAGACAGTAGCGATCACGGCGGTCCTTGAGAGATAGGAAGCCAGTGTTAACATACTAGCTGAGGGCGGGAGTCGAACGAAAGGCACCAGAACTGAGGCGCAATCCAGTATGGTTATCTTGAGGTTATCTTGAGATGATTTCGGGGCTTTTTAGTGTCCCCGCGGCCCGGTCCTCGACCAGGCCTCCACCCCCAGGAAGCAGCCTGTGACAGCTGACTAACACCCAGGTACCTATTTTACTGCTAGGTAACAGGGGCATAGGGTGAAAGAAACTCTGCCCATTGTTTCTCGCTGGCGCCTGGGATCGAACCCAGGACCACAGGATCACAAGTCCAGCGTGCTGTCCGCTCGGCCGACCGGCTCCCCTCATCAGTCCCCATCAAGACGGTACATCAAGGTACCTTCTTGTACATCAAGTACATCAAGACGACGGAGAGTAGGAGAAGCAGACGAGTAAGCAGGGCAACCATAACCGAGCTTAGACAGGACGAGAGAGGAATGTAAAGCAAAGAAAGTGCGCCTATCCGCTCCCCAAGAAATATGGGACAATACCCGAAGGAGGGTAAGCGCCCTAGAGCACTCAACACGGAGGTACGAGATATGGGGAGACCAAGACAAACGAGTGTGAAAGAATAACCGTGTGTGTGAGTGTGTGTGTGTGTGTGTGTGTGTGTGTGTGTGTGTGTGTGTGTGTGTGTGTGTGTGTGTGTGTGTGTGTAAAAAAATAAAACAAAGTTCGAATCATCCCCAAGCAATAAATCACTAATAACTCTATAACCCGGCCAGGGTTCGAACCTACACCTCAATGGCTCACCCTTTGGCGTACACACCACCATGTCCACCTCATCACACCAGCGTGACGCCCCCTGGCGTTAGACTCTAGAACTTGTTTTAGCCAAATATTATGATATTTGCCCGAAATATTATATCCAAAATATCCGAAATATGATGATATCCAAACCCCCAAATTATATTATGTTATCTGCCCGAAACGCAGCGCGTACTAGTGGCTTCACAAGAATGTAATCACTATGCTATGTATCCTCATGAACCCAATGTATCTTCTTGTATATATAAATAAATAAATAAATAAATAAATAAATAAATAAATAAATAAATGTTGCTATAGCGTCCCTGCCCTTCTGTCTTTACTAAACATTACTTCCTCTGGGACACAAGGACCACCGTGAGGCACAGGAGGAGATTATCTTGACATTATTTCGGGGCTTATCGTCCCCGCGGCCCGGTCCTCGACCAGGCCTCTTTTTTGTTACACCCTACCCCCCCTAGGAAGCAGCCCATTGCAGCTGTTTAACTCCCAGGTGCCTATTTACTGCTAGGGGAACAGGGCACCAAGGTGAAAGGAACATTTTGCCCATTTGTCTCTGCCTCCACCAGGGATCGAACCCGGAATCTCAGGACTACGAATCCGAAGCGCTGTCCACTAAGCTGTCAAGCGCCCAAAACCTGGAGGACTACCACTATGAGACACAGGAGCAGGTCCACCACCATGGGACACATGAGCAGGTCCACCACCATGGGCCACAGGAGCAGGTCCACCACCATGGGCCACAGGAGCAGGTCCACCACCATAGGCCACAGGAGCAGGTCCACCACCATGGGCCACAGGAGCAGGTCCAGCACCATGGGACACAGGAGCAGGTCCAGCACCATGGGACACAGGAGCAGGACTATAGGGAACGGAGACCCATGGGTTTATTCAGATAATGGGGATACAGGCAGATTATTGGGCACGAGAATAAAACCATGGAAGCACAGAAGGACCATAGGGCATAGGAGGATCATGGGACATCGGAGGATCATGGAACAACGGACCATGGCCTTCAGAAAGGCCAGAAGACATAAGAAGGACCAATGGAAACAGTAGGACCACATGAACACAAGAGGACCAGAGGGGAAACAGGAGGATCATGGGGCACTGAAATCGACCATATGGTCATGGCCCCATTCATGACTGATTATGGTCCCCCGGCTGCCCCATCACCCCACCAGAGTGGTCCTAAACATCCCCAAGCTCCCCTTCTGGGGTTAAAAAAAAAACACAAAATAATTTATCCCTGGGCGGCGGAAAATCTCTTCCATATATACATTAACTTTTGATCATTTGCTCCATATACTTTCATAATGGCGTATCTTGCCCCGTCATGATGACTACTAGAGAGAGCCTATACTTAACAATTACATACACACCAGGTGTAGGAATTACAGTTTTTACTCGCTGACGCGTACTCTGCTCTGATGATTATCATTACTCTCCCCCGCCAGGGCAATATACATATCAAAGGGCACAGAAATTGCTGCATTCAGGACAGTAATTACTTTAGAGTGAAATTCGATTATGAGGCAACACACAAACAAGGGTTCAGGTGCAAGTACTCGAGGTGCATGTCTGGCTCTCCACACGAGCTCCTGGAGCATGGCTGGGAGTGCAGGCACTCGTGAGTTTTAGTCCTGATTACGGTCAAGCCAGGACACCAAGGGGGGTGGACAGCAGTAGAGGAGCAGAGCAAATACACAGATAGAGGAGGCGGGGAGCTGTGTGAAGGGACCCTCATGGACCCTCACCTTGAGGTGTTTCCGGAGCTTAGCGACCCCACGGCCCGGTCGTCGACCAGGCCTCCTCGTTGCTGGACTGGTCAACTAGGCTGTTGGACGCGGTTGCTCGCAGCCTGACGTATGAATCACAGCCTGGTTGATCAGGTATCCTTTGGAGGTGCTTATCGAGGTCTCTCTTGAACACTGTGAGGGGCGGCCAGTTATGCCCCTTATGTGTAGTGGAAGTGTGTTGAACAGTCTCGGGCCTCTGATGTTGATAGTTCTCTCTCAGAGTACCGACTGCACCTCTGTTTTTCAACAGAGGTATTCTGCACATCCTGCCATACCTTCTGGTCTCATGTGATGGTATTTCTGTTTGCAGGTTTGGGACCAGCCCCTATACTATTTTCCACGTGTAAATTATTATGTATCTCTCCCGCATGCGCTCAAGAGAACACAGATATAGGCGGGTGGTGATGATTTTACTACCTCTTTGTTACTGTTACTGCTTTCTGACGCTGTTTGCTGCTTCCTGAGGCGGTTTGCTGCTTCCTGAGGCGGTTTGCTGTCTATTGTTGCTGCTGCTGCTACTGAATAAATCTAAACTCACGCTGCATGAAATAGCCAACTAACTTATTACATATTATAAAACATTGGAAATCCTTGCACTGTATTCATGTTTCGCTTCTAGTAGATAAATGATCTATGAGAGTAATGAATAAGCTGTGTAGTGTGAAGACTAATAATAATAAAAAGCTCTTCAATGATCCTGTAATAACCCATATCTAAAATATTTTATGTATTAGCAAAAGACCTACCATCAATGTATAATCATTTATTGTAAATATAGAGATATTGCAATGAAAGTTTTTTGTAACCATCTGACAATATAATTACAAGGTTTGAAGGTTAGACAAAATTGTTAACTTGAAAAATTATATAATTTATATTATATATATATTATATATTATATATATTATATATATATTATATATATATTATATATATATTATATAATATATATATATATATATATATATATATATATATATATATATATATATATATATATATATATATATATGTCGTACCTAGTAGCCAGAACGCACTTCTCAGCCTACTATGCAAGGCCCGATTTGCCTAATAAGCCAAGTTTTCATGAATTAATTGTTTTTCGACTACCTAACCTACCTAACCTAACTTTTTCGGCTACCTAACCTAACCTAACCTATAAAGATAGGTTAGGTTAGGTAGGGTTGGTTAGGTTCGGTCATATATCTACGTTAATTTTAACTCCAATAAAAAAAAAATTTACCTCATACATAATGAAATGGGTAGCTTCATCATTTCATAAGAAAAAAATTAGAAAATATATTAATTCAGGAAAACTTGGCTTATTAGGCAAATCGGGCGTTGCATAGTAGGCCGAGAAGTGCGTTCTGGCTACTAGGTACGACATATATATATTATATATATTATATTATTAAATATGACCGAAAAAGTAAGATTAATAATTCTAACACGAATTTTCTCAATCTTTCGTACATTACGCTTCACTGTTGGAGGTAAATAAAAAATCACTTCTCCAAAATTTATTTTTATTTCTAGTCTGACGCAACACGGGCGCGTTTCGTAAAACTTATTACATTTTCAAAGACTTCACAAATACACAACTGATTAGAACGTATCTCTGATTTTATATCTACATTTGAGTGAGGTGGGAGGGGTGATGTGGCATTAACACAAGACAGAACAAGAGGGAATATTAATAGGGTATTAAGAGTATCAACACAAGACAGAACAGAAACAATGGGTATTGAATAGAAGTGTTTGTAGAAAGCCTATTGGTCCATATTTCTTGATGCTTCTATATTGGAGCGGAGTCTTGAGGTGGGTAGAATATAGTTGTGCAATAATTGGCTGTTGATTGCTGGTGTTGACTTCTTGATGTGTAGTGCCTCGCAAACGTCAAGCCGCCTGCTATCGCTGTATCTATCGATGATTTCTGTGTTGTTTACTAGGATTTCTCTGGCGATGGTTTGGTTATGGGAAGAGATCTCTTCCCATAACCAAACCATCGCCAGAGAAATCCTAGTAAACAACACAGAAATCATCGATAGATACAGCGATAGCAGGCGGCTTGACGTTTGCGAGGCACTACACATCAAGAAGTCAACACCAGCAATCAACAGCCAATTATTGCACAACTATATTCTACCCACCTCAAGACTCCGCTCCAATATAGAAGCATCAAGAAATATGGACCAATAGGCTTTCTACAAACACTTCTATTCAATACCCATTGTTTCTGTTCTGTCTTGTGTTGATACTTTTAATACCCTATTAATATCCCCTAGTGTTCTGTCTTGTGTTAATGCCACATCACCCTTCCCACCTCACTCAAATGTAGATATAAAATCAGGGAAACGCAAGTTCTAATCAGTTGTGTATTTGTGAAGTCTTTGAAAATGTAATAAGTTTTACGAAACGCGCCCGTGTCGCGTCAGACTAGAAATAAAAATGAATTTTGGAGAAGTGATTTTTGATTTACCTCCAACAGTGAAGCGTAATGTACGAAAGATTGAGAAAATTCGTGTTAGAATTATTAATCTTACTTTTTCGGTCATATTTAATAATATATGTCTACAGGAAAGACTGCTACCAAAATATACTAATATATATATATATATATATATATATATATATATATATATATATATATATATATATATATATATATATATAATTACATACACACACAGACACAGACACATTGAAGTCTGATAAAGCCCTCTGTTACCTCTGTAATCCATTTTTTGCGCTACAGCCCACAGGATGATTTCGAGGTGCACATTAACCTAGCGGCCTCCGGCGTTAACCATCACTTGTTCATCCTGCTACTTGCACCAGCATAAACATTGACCTATTTGCTCCTCTATCCTCTTTTCCTTGTCAACCTTATCATGGGTGATGCTCTTAACCCTGGAAACACAAACCGAAACTGTCTATTTTCCGCTTGTTACAACTTGTAATAAAGTTGTTACAACTTGGCTTAACGTGTTTATGACGTATTAGAACGTTGTTACAACTTGCTATATTGGTTGTTATAACTGGTTAGGCGGTGTTAAAACTTGTTCGAACGTTGTACCAACGTCGTAGTTTCGGTGTGTGTTTGGCGGGATTCAACGACCGATGCTCCCTGATAGTTAACAATGGTCCTGGGGAAGAAGTATTAATTGCCTTGTCTCACTTACCTGCCGTCCCCTAGTTCCTCCCCACTATTTGCCGGATCCCAGGGCAGCTGAGTGGACAGCGCTTCGGATTTGTAGTTCTGAGGTTCCGGGTTCGATCCCCGGTGGAGGCGGAAACAAATGGGTACAGTTTCTTTCACCCTGAGGCCCGTTACCTAGCAGTAAATAGGTACCTGGGAGTTAGACAGCTGCTACGAGTTGCTTCCTGGGGTATGTGTAACCAAAAAGGAGGCCTGGTCGAGGACTGGGCCGCGGGAAAGCTAAGCCCCGAATTCATCTCAAGATAACCTCAAGATAGCCTCCCCTAGTCCAACCTCACCCAGCAGCTCATCCTTATTTACTCTCCCTGCACACACAACAATCCAGCCCTGCTCCTTACCATCTTCCTGGCCTCTCAAGACTTCTGCTAAAACACACATACACTTTAAGATTGTTGCACGAAAACAAAAAACAAAATTTGCAATTAGGGAATTTTGTTGCATTGTTTACAACGTACTCAAATATCTACTGCACTTTCTCCCTGGAAAAATATGTATTTACTCTAAAGCAAAATATTGTTTATGCAAAAGATTAGTGTTTGAAGTTTCTGAATGAGGTGCCGGATCAACCTGATTTGTGATGGCTAAGTGAACTTATCGGTCGGTAACTCAAATGACTTCACTGACAAGCAATCAGCTAAGGAGATTTGACATAACCAAAGCTAAGAGAACTCTCGAAATCCAACCCGTCCTCGACTCAAGTCCATCACATCCAGCGGTCGACCCCACAGACGCTTCATTAATTTTAACATGCTGTTCATTCAAAACAGATATTTTCTCAAATTGTATAATATATTAGCATATTATGTATAGGTTAAGGTTAGGTGTTTAGGTTCTGTTGG
>NC_091157.1:10651303-10751369 GCF_040958095.1 Procambarus clarkii
GTTGTGGTAGTTTTGCGGGTGGTTGAGGTGTGGTGGAGGTTGTTAAGGTCTGCTGGTACTTACCTAAAAGTGATTATGTAAAACTGAACTTATCCATGTCGAAGAATTTTTGTTTTCCAAATCTAGTTACAATTTTGCAAATGACCGACCGTACTGAGGACGACTATTTTACTACATTTCTTTAACTCATTTGCGTTTCCAGCTTTCGTCTTCAATTTACAGAGGCTGCCGTTGTCCACCTTGTCTATTCGCAGTAGTATCTTGTATATAGTGATCATATGCCCCTAAGCACGATTGTCATATCTTACCTGTGAGGATAATTCATCAATTAAAAGGAATTCATGCATTAAAGAGTATGGCACAAAAAACTTCTCTTGTTTAAGTACTTATGTTAGTTTAACATTATGTTAGTTTAACATTAATTTAGAGTTAAGATCAAGTCTCTTATGTTGTCAGAGAGACAGTTGACAACTGTCAACTTTTAGAATTGGGGACAAGTAAGACCTGGCTTCGTCTGGCCTCTTGACTCATCTTGGGTTCAGGAGGTCAAGGGGGCCGAGAATACCACAATTTTCTGAGATGTAAATTAATTAAATATGCAAGAGAGCAAGAGAGAGAGCAAGAGAGAGAGAGAGAGAGAGAGCAAGAGAGAGAGAGAGCAAGAGAGAGAGAGAGCAAGAGAGAGAGAGAGCAAGAGAGAGAGAGAGACCAGTCTTATATAAACAAGACACAATCATCACCAACACTCTGGCGACCAACAGTGAATGGCACGTTTTGTTTGTCGACTACTGGCTCCCTCCACCCAGACTGACATCGCCTGTGTCCACACGCACACGCAACCACACGCACACAACCACGCTGCACACGCACACAACCACGCTGCACACGCACACAACCACGCTGCACACGCACACAACCACGCTGCACACGCACACAACCACGCTGCACACGCACACAACCACGCTGCACACGCACACAACCACGCTGCACACGCACACAACCACGCTGCACACGCACACAACCACGCTGTTCACACGCGCGCACACAACCACGTACATAATCACGCACACAACAACGCTTCATTAACGAAAACTTTAAAGAATAACGAACGCCGTTAATCTTTAGGAGACTTTTCACATATTAGATAAGACGTTGAAAAAAAAAGACTTCACATATTAGATAAGACGTTGAAAAAAAAGACTTTTCACATATTAGATAAGACGTTGAAAAAAAAACTTAAATCTTATTGAGATAAGGTCAGTACTTGAAGGTCCAACGCAAGTGTAAAGCTTCGCACTTAAATAATGAGAAAAGGAACTGAGGAAGAAGGGTTTCATGTAATAAGTAGGGGGTGTGTGTGTAGGTCAAGTTGGAGAGGGGGGGTTTAGGGGGGTTTAGGGAAAGGTTATGGTGAAAAAGTTTGGGCGGGTGGGTAGGTTTGTGGGGGATTTGTGTTGATTTAGGGGTTGGGGAGTGGGTATTTGGGGAGGAGGGAGGTTGTTGAGGGGAGGGAGGTTGTTGAGGGGGGTGGGGTTATTGAGGGGGGTTAGGGTTGTTGACGGGGGGGGGTTGTGGTCGATGATGAGTGGTTGTTGATGGGGGTGTTATGTGGGATGGTATGTGGGGGGGGGGGCATTGGCACCACATAGGGGTATAGTCACTATATACCACGATCCCAATTTTGTAACATTTACATGAAAGACACTGAAAGGCAAGAATTCGTGTGTGGAATAAAGGTGCCTTTGGCCTAGAGAACACTGTATAAACATTATGAGGTTATCTTCAGATGATTTCGAGGCTTAGCGTCCCCGCGGCCCGGTCCTCGACCAGGCCTCCTTGCTACACACACCCAGGAAGTACGCCGTAGCAGCTGTCTAACTCCCAGGTACCTATTTACTGCTAGGTGAGCAAGGCATCAAGATGATAGACACTGCCCATTTGTTTCCGCCTCCACCGGGAATGGAACCCGGAACCTCAACACTACGAATTTGAAGTGCTATCCACTCAACTGTCAGACCCTACCGACAGGTCCACACGACTTCCCAGTATCCTCCGAGGAAACTTCAAAAAAATAATCATCGGTACAAAAGTGGACTTGTTCAAGGAGAAATTAAGATATTTCTTCAAAAAGTACCGTACCAGCTGGATTGTAGTCGGATAAATTTTTCACCCGGCAGGGCTTGGGGAGAAAAACTCTTGTAACCTACGTCACGTATTCTTCACGTACAAAATCCACCAAAGGTCAAGAAGAAGGTGGAGGGTAGAAATAGCCTAAGCTACTCTATTCCTTTGAGATGTATTTTATTGTCTCAATAAACTTACTTTAACTTGAGAGCCACCGAAGGTCAAGAAGAGCAACAGGAGCCCCCCAAAAAATAATAATAATAAAAATAAGGTTGTCATGGACCAACCCGTCCTCAGACCAAGTACATTCCATCCAGCGGTCGACCCAATAGACGCATTCATCAATTTTAACATGCTGTTCATTCAAAACAAGAATTCTCTCATTATAATATATATATATATATATATATATATATATATATATATATATATATATATATATATATATATATATATATATATATATATATGTCGTACCTAGTAGCCAGAATGCACTTCTATGCCTACTATACAAGGCCCGATTTGCCTAATAAGCCAAATTTTCATGAATTAATATATTTTCTCTATTTTTTTCCTTATGAAATGATAAAGCTACCCATTTCATTACGTATGAGGTCAATTTTTTTTTATTGGAGTTAAAACTAACGTAGATATATGACCGAACCTAACCAACCCTACCTAACCTAACCTAACCTATCTTTATAGGTTAGGTTAGGTTAGGTAGCCGCAAAGGTTAGGTTAGGTAGGTTAGGTAGTCGAAAAACAATTAATTCATGAAAACTTGGCTTATTAGGCAAATCGGGCCCTGCATAGTAGGCAGAGAAGTGCGTTCTGGCTACTAGGTACGACATATATATATATATATATATATATATATATATATATATATATATATATATATATATATATATATATATATATATATATATATATATATATATATATATATATATATATATATATATATATATGCATATTGTGCATATTTAGGCATAGGTTAGGTTAGGTGTGTCGATTATTTGTATTTGTAGTACGTATGTGAAGCATTTACAGCGTTGTGGTTCGAACAAAAGTCGTCAGTGAAGCACTTGTTCAGGAAGTGTTCGGACGGCATCAGTTGTGAGTCAGCCCGTCCTCCAAACAAAGATCCAAAAGTGATTCCATGCACCCGCCAAACCCCCTGTTTATGAATGAAAAGCGGTTTACACACGACTCACAACTGCTGACGTTCGAACATATCCGGAACCAGTGTTTCACTGACGAATTTTGTTCGAATCACAACGCTATAAATGCTTCACCCACGTACTACAAATACAAATAATCGCCAACAGAACCTAAACACCTAACCTAACCTATGCCTATATATACACAATATGCTATTATAATATTAATTAATACTTGAGAAAATTCCCGTTTTGAATGAACAGCATGTTAAAATTTATGAATGCGTCTGTGGGGTTGACCGCTGGATGTAATGGACTTGGTCTGAGGACGGGTTGTGAGAGTCGTGTGTAAACCGCTTTTCATTCATAAACAGGGGGGTTTGGCGGGTGCATGGAATGGACTTTGGGTCTTTGTTTATGAGGACGGCCTGAATGGACGCGTTAGGGGGGACCCGCTGAAGCCTTAAGACAGTAAGGTGAGTGAAGCACATTTATTGGGGATTTCAGTAAACCATGAAATGGACCGATGAAGTATAAGGGAGGGGGGGGGGCCAGTGAAGCAAATAGTAAGTGAAGTAAGTCAAGCAAATAGAGGAGTCAATCAAGCACCCGAGTTTTTCATTGGGATTTAGTGAAGCACAAGTCGAGCCAGTGAAAAACCAGGGCGACCAGTGAAGAACCAGGGCGACCAGTGAAGAACCAGGGCGACCAGTGAAGAACAAGGGCGACCAGTGAAGAACCAGGGCGACCAGTGAAGAACCAGGGCGACCAGTGAAGAACAAGGGCGACCAGTGAAGAACAAGGGCGACCAGTGAAGAACAAGGGCGACCAGTGAAGAACAAGGGCGACCAGTGAAGAACTAGGGCGACCAGTGAAGAACAAGGGCGACCAGTGAAGAACAAGGGCGACCAGTGAAGAACAAGGGCGACCAGTGAAGAACAAGGGCGACCAGTGAAGAACCAGGGCGACCAGTGAAGAACAAGGGCGACCAGTGAAGAACAAAGGGGGAACAAATGAACCACAGGAACTCGCCGGGCGCTACACGGGAGCCAAGAAGCCCTAAGTAAGACGCCCATAAACACCAGAATCCACTTTCGTCAAGTAGTCAATGTTTCGACGAGCTCGTAAAAGCCAGCGAGAGAACTCGTAAACTTAGAAATAATGCCGCGGGCTACGGAAAGGTCCTCCTTCGGTACAGGGAAGCCTCCTGTTAGTAGAGGCAGAGTATGAGCCTTCAGAGAGGTAGAGGCATCCTGAAGTATCCCTGGACAGTACAGGGAAGTTTCCGTCAGTGGGAAACCTCTGTCAAGTCGAGGGAAGCCTCCACAGTTTTTTTTAATAAACGTGGTTGTCAAAATTCATTAATTCACAAGTCAACTTTGTGGCGGTCGTGCACAAACCAGTGCGGTGCCCAGGGCAGATTTCAGTGGAACCTCTTAGTGTGAAACCTTTCCCTGTGGTCCCTAAGTCCCTTATTTCTGTATCTACGTATATATGTGTACTTGTTATTATGTAACAGTATCATTTCAGTGTTATCTGTTAAGTGCTTGTTTGTTTTTCAGTTTTGTGCTTTGCTTTTGTGCTTTACATTGATCACTGCTTGTACTTTTTTTTCAGACTTTTATTGTATTTATTGTGCTTTATCAATAAAAAAAGGTCGTTTATGCCCACTATACATGTGACTAGTGTCACATATGGCGTCATAAGCTCAAATGTATTCAATTGCACACAGCTTAGTGACCACTGAGTTGCAATATATGATGAATTATATACCTCTGAAACCTGCTCCTATATCCACTTACGCTACTAATTATTATTATTTATTATTTTGTAATGTGCTAACCAGCTTAAAATATTATTATTATTATTATTATTATTATTATTATTATATATATATATATATATATATATATATTATATATATATATATATATATATATATATATATATATATATATATATATATATATATATATATATAATATATTTTATATATATACACAAATTTTTCGGTCCACCGTGGACGGGGTTACAGATCTGTTAAACATATAGTTCAGTGATTTATTGAACAATCATCTACAAAGAGACGGATTTATGGGTTATATCATCACTCACAGGAAGGGTATGGGGTCAACTACCAATCACAAGATGGGTAGCGTGTACTCACCTATTTGTGCTTGCAGGGGTTGAGCTTTGGCTCTTTGGTCCCGCCTCTCAACCGTCAATCAACTGGTTAGGTGTACTACCGCTAACGAGGTAACGATGATGACAGCGGTGGTGACGATGGTGACAATAACGCTGGTAACGGCGACAATAACGCCGGTAACGGCGACAATAACGCCGGTAACGGCGACAATAACGCCGGTAACGGCGACAATAACGCCGGTAACGGCGACAATAACGCCGGTAACGGCGACAATAACGCCGGTAACGGCGACAATAACGCCGGTAACGGCGACAATAACGCCGGTAACGGCGACAATAACGCCGGTAACGGCGACAATAACGCCGGTAACGGCGACAATAACGCCGGTAACGGCGACAATAACGCCGGTAACGGCGACAATAACGCCGGTAACGGCGACAATAACGCCGGTAACGGCGACAATAACGCCGGTAACGGCGACAATAACGCCGGTAACGGCGACAATAACGCCGGTAACGGCGACAATAACGCCGGTAACGGCGACAATAACGCCGGTAACGGCGACAATAACGCCGGTAACGGCGACAATAACGCCGGTAACGGCGACAATAACGCCGGTAACGGCGACAATAACGCCGGTAACGGCGACAATAACGCCGGTAACGGCGACAATAACGCCGGTAACGGCGACAATAACGCCGGTAACGGCGACAATAACGCCGGTAACGGCGACAATAACGCCGGTAACGGCGACAATAACGCCGGTAACGGCGACAATAACGCCGGTAACGGCGACAATAACGCCGGTAACGGCGACAATAACGCCGGTAACGGCGACAATAACGCCGGTAACGGCGACAATAACGAGAGAACAGCAACAACGGGACCAGCGGGACACCCCAGTCTGGAGCCGCGCTTCATCCGGTGTTCTCTTTCCGTAACTAAATAGTCAGCCGAGATTTACAAACACCTGACCCGGTGTCCCGGCCAACACGACCCCTCACACCCTCCTACCCAAGGGCGCAAAGTCGCGCGACGTCGCCTGGGTGACGCAGGGAGCCTCGCGCGACAATGGTGTCTCCGTCGTCCGTGTCGGACTCTCCTGTACCGCCTTGGCTCCACTTACAAATCCTCCTCCAAAAAAGAATACAAAACAGGTTTGTTTCTCCCACATATCAAGCTCTCTCGGGGCATATGTACCAAATACCAGAAACTCGGTAAAATTATCTATTTACATATCATTTATTCCTGCTTTAACCAGTGCATTGCTCTTTCGTCTAGCTCCATTGACTCTGAAACCTTTCATCAGCGTGGAATTATTCGGGCCAACAAAGAGGATTTGGAGAGCATCAGTTTACCGGACAAAAGGACTCGGTTAGCTTTCATCCGGCTTTGTGGGTTGTGATCCTGAAACATCGGAAATCATATAACTAGCAAGGGCTTGTGTTGGTCCTTGGTGCCTGAGCGAGAGGTAACAGGTGTAGTGGAAGAGAAGGGTTGTGGATGGGAGAGGATAAAGATGAAAGGAGGGCTATGAGAAAGGAAAGATATGAGGCGAGGTCAGGAAGGGAATGGTACCTGGGAATAAAGAGGACAGAAGACAGCAAGACAAGAAAACGGGAAAAAGTGTACAAAAAAGGTGTAAACAAAATTATGAGGAGGAAAATGCAGGAAAAATGAATGGATGGAACTGAGAAAAAGTAATGAAGAGGGAGGGAGTGAGGGAGAAAGGCAACAATCACGACCACTAAAGGAGTTTGTTTCATTTCTGAATGCTATGTAAACATAGACCTCCATATCTTAGAAAAAAGGAGTCTCTACATTATATAAAACAAACTCTCACTTTACAAGATGTTTAACTGAATGTATGGGTTCAAGTAGTGCATGGAAGCACTACGATAGGTATATACCCGATTACGACCAGGTAATAGCGTGGTAGTATTGTTCTGCTTCTAGCAGTCTATTCAACCTGACATAGTCCTGGGGTCCAGATTCACGAAGCATTTTCGCTAGCACTTACGAACCTGCACATCTTCTCAATCTTTGGCGGCTTTGTTTACAATTATTAAACAGTTAATGAGCTCCGAAGCACCAGGAGGCTGTTTATAACAATAACAACAGTTGATTGGGAAGTTTCATGCTTGTAAACTGTTTAATAAATGTAATCAAAGCCGTCAAAAATTGAGGAAAGATGTACTCGTTCGTAAGTACTTGCTTAACTGTTTCGTGAATCTGGGCAAGGGTCCCAGCATCCCACACACTATCCCACCTTGGAAGGCAGTATCATATGCTGTATAATCCCTGGTACTTTACACTTCCTTATGGTGACAAGTTACACCCACCCGCCACTTGCCGAGCACCAACACAAGATTCAAGTTCATGTATGTTTATTGAGACAAGAAAGAAATACATCTCAATGGGCAACACAAGACATTGTTACGAAGTGGTAATTCTGATGGTGTATATCAGTTGTTATTTCCAAACACTTGGAATTCAAGAACAACCAGAAAAACGGATTAAGAATGGAAAGTATATCAAGACCATACATTTTTACGACTATCAAGCACAAATAAACAAGAATTAAGAAAGGCTAAAAGGTAAGGTAGATCAGACAAATCTTAAAAAGGATCTTTTAGATATATAAAAGTTCAGGGAAAATAATTGAACTGTTGAAGAGTCCCCAAGATTTTACGAAGGGTTTGCCAGGGTTTTTAAAGAAACTGAAGATAAGCTTTGTAAGCCAAAGTCTTGCAGATTTACAATATATCACTGGAGCCGATTAGAGCCCAAAACGGTGGACGATTGTAAATGCTGCGCCGATTTATTTAAACTGTCGTTCAATTAGCTTAACGTCAAGTGTACGCAAGCAAGTCAAATCGTATAAAAGTCTACGGGCTCACCATAGCCCTTGTTGCTTGGAACTTTTTGTTCCTGGTGGCGAATCTTTAACAACAACAACAACAGTATAAAAGTCATTCGTTTACATCCGGAAAAACAAATCATTTCAAGATTTTTACTTGATTTTTTTACTGATTTAGTACAGTAAAACTATGATTGATTTAACTTGACTTAACTTGAGTCAAGTGATTTAACTTGACTTAATTAAGGCGTCGCTCGAGTTTTAATCAAGTTGCTCTTTACCCCATGATTTAAAAGCAGTTGACTGCTATATTTGACTATATTCTATATCTTGTTTTTTAGCAACCCCTTTGATACCTTGCCTCACCAGAGGTTCACCACAAGTTGATTGACAGTTGAGAGGCGGGACCAAAGAGCCAGAGCTCAACCCCCGAAACAGCAACTAAGTGAATACAAAGCAGCATACGGCATTGAGATAGGAAACCCCACCCCCCTCCCTTGGACCTAAGTTGCATTAATACGTAATTATCTTGAAGAAAGCAGAGTTTCCATAAATGGAGTTAAGTTCACCTGGATACAAGGTGGATACAAATGTGCATCCAGGTGGATGCATCCACCTGGATGCACATTTACATAGACATGTATTTGGATACATGTCTACCTGGATACATATTCATTTGGATACTTATCAATACTTTGATTAAGATTTTTAAAAATTTCATTTTTTTTCAGGAGGCGATATTTATGAAGACATCCGGTGAAGTTGGTAAGAGATTGGCGAAACCGGACTGCCGAAACCGAACTAACGACACCGAACAAACGACACCGAACTAACGACACCGAACAAACGACACCGAACTAACGACACCGAACTAACGACACCGAACTAACGACACCGAACTAACGACACCGAGCTAACGACACCGAGCTAACGACACCGAACTAACGACACCGAACTAACGACACCGAACTAACGACACCGAACTAACGACACCGAACTAACGACACCGAACTAACGACACCGAACTAACGACACCGAACTAACGACACCGAACTAACGACACCGAACTAACGACACCGAACTAACGACACCGAACTAACGACACCGAACTAACGACACCGAACTAACGACACCGAACTAACGACACCGAACTAACGACACCGAACTAACGACACCGAACTAACGACACCGAACTAACGACACCGACCTAACGACACCGACCTAACGACACCGACCTAACGACACCGACCTAACGACACCGACCTAACGACACCGACCTAACGACACCGACCTAACGACACCGACCTAACGACACCGACCTAACGACACCGACCTAACGACACCGACCTAACGACACCGACCTAACGACACCGACCTAACGACACCGACCTAACGACACCGACCTAACGACACCGACCTAACGACACCGACCTAACGACACCGACCTAACGACACCGACCTAACGACACCGACCTAACGACACCGACCTAACGACACCGACCTAACGACACCGACCTAACGACACCGACCTAACGACACCGACCTAACGACACCGACCTAACGACACCGACCTAACGACACCGACCTAACGACACCGACCTAACGACACCGACCTAACGACACCGACCTAACGACACCGACCTAACGACACCGACCTAACGACACCGACCTAACGACACCGACCTAACGACACCGACCTAACGACACCGACCTAACGACACCGACCTAACGACACCGACCTAACGACACCGACCTAACCAAACCGACCTAACCAAACCGACCTAACCAAACCGACCTAACCAAACCGACCTAACCAAACCGACCTAACCAAACCGACCTAACCAAACCGACCTAACGAAACCGACCTAACCAAACCGACCTAACCAAACCGAACTAACGAAACCACCTCGACGGTGCCAGGAATATATCATGACATCACCATTACCGCACCAAGCCAGGACCAATTTTTAAATAATGGTGATTACGGCATTGTGGAGACGCTTGTGTAGTGGACAGCGAGGCGGAGAGCGAGACAGACGGAGGGTTGTACAGGGGGACAGACGGAACAATGGGCGAAATGTCAAACAGAGACAAAAAGACGACGATTGACAGGAGGTAGCCGGTGTAAAAACAGACAGGGAGACGGTCGGGCACGCACGTCTTACACCCCCCCCCCCCACACACACACACTTGTACAAACACGCGCACACGCACGCAATATCACCCAAGGCACAATGGGAAAATCAATTTTAAACAGCAGGAGACGACCAGAAAGCACTGGCGAGATGATCGGCTAACGTGCAGGGTGGGGACGAGCACGAAAGAGCCACAGAAAGAGCCACAGAGACAGAGCGCGAGAGAGAGAGAGAGCAAGAGCGAGAGAGCAAGAGCAAGAGCGAGAGAGCAAGAGCAAGAGCGAGAGAGCAAGAGGAAGAGAGAGCAAGAGGAAGAGAGAGAGAGCAAGAGCGAGAGAGCAAGAGGAAGAGAGAGCAAGAGGAAGAGAGAGAGAGCAAGAGAGAGAGAGCAAGAGGAAGAGAGAGCAAGAGCAAGAGAGCAAGAGCAAGAGAGCAAGAGCAAGAGAGCAAGAGCAAGAGAGCGAGCGAGCAGGAGAGAGAGAGCAAGAGAGAGAGCAAGAGAGCAAGAGAGAGCAGGAGAGCAAGAGAGCAAGAGAGAGCAAGAGAGAGAGCAAGAGCAAGAGAACAAGAGAGCAAGAGCAAGAGAGAGAGCAAGAGAGATCAAGAGCAAGAGAGCGAGCGAGCAAGAGAGAGCAAGAGAGCAAAAGAGAGCAGGAGAGCAAAAGAGAGCAGGAGAGCAAAAGAGTGCGGGAGAGCAAAAGAGCAGGAGAGCAAAAGAGCAGGAGAGCAAAAGAGAGCAAGAGAGCAAAAGAGAGCAAGAGAGCAAAAGAGAGCAAGAGAGCAAAAGAGCACGAGAGCAAAAGAGAGCACGAGAGCAAAAGAGAGCAAGAGAGAGCAAGAGAGAGCAAGAGAGCAAAGGAGAGCAAGAGAGCAAGAGAGAGCAAGAGAGCAAAAGAGTGCAAGAGAGCAAAAGAGAGCAAGAGAGCAAAAGAGAGCAAGAGAGCAAAAGAGAGCAAGAGAGCAAAAGAGAGCAAGAGAGCAAAAGAGAGCAAGAGAGCAAAAGAGAGCACGAGAGAGAGCAAGAGCACGAGAGAGAGCAAGAGCACGAGAGAGAGCAAGAGCACGAGAGAGAGCAAGAGCACGAGAGAGAGGAAGAGCACGAGAGAGAGCAAGAGCAAGAGAGAAAGCAAGAGCAAGAGAGAAAGCAAGAGCAAGAGAGAGAGAGCAAGAGCAAGAGAGAGAGAGCAAGAGCAAGAGCAAGAGAGAGAGCAAGAGAGCGAGCAAGATCGAGCAAGAGCGAGCAAGAGCGAGCAAGAGCAAGAGCGAGCAAGAGCAAGAGCGAGCAAGAGCAAGAGCGAGCAAGGGCAAGAGCGAGCAAGAGCGAGCAAGGGCAAGAGCAGGCAAGAGCGAGCAAGAGCGAGCAAAAGCGAGAGCGGGAGAGAGCGAGAGGAGGAGAGAGCGAGAGGAGGAGAGAGCGAGAGGAGGAGAGAGCGAGAGGAGGAGAGAGCGAGAGGAGGAGAGAGCGAGAGGAGGAGAGAGCGAGAGGAGGAGAGAGCGAGAGGAGGAGAGAGAGAGAGGAGGAGAGAGAGAGAGGAGGAGAGAGAGAGAGGAGGAGAGAGAGAGGAGGAGAGAGAGAGGAGGAGAGAGAGAGGAGGAGAGAGAGAGGAGGAGAGAGAGAGGAGGAGAGAGAGAGGGGGAGAGAGAGAGGGGGAGAGAGAGAGGAGGAGAGAGAGAGGAGGAGAGAGAGAGGAGAGAGAGAGAGAGAGGAGAGAGAGAGGAGAGAGAGAGAGAGAGGAGAGAGAGAGAGAGAGAAGGAGAGAGAGAGGAGGAGAGAGAGAGGAGGAGAGAGAGAGGAGGAGAGAGAGAGGAGGAGAGAGAGAGGAGAAGAGAGAGAGGAGGAGAGAGAGAGGAGGAGAGAGAGAGGAGGAGAGAGAGAGGAGGAGAGAGAGAGGAGGAGAGAGAGAGGAGGAGAGAGAGAGGGGGAGAGAGAGAGGGGGAGAGAGAGAGGGGGAGAGAGAGAGGGGGAGAGAGAGAGGGGGAGAGAGAGAGGGGGAGAGAGAGAGGGGGAGAGAGAGAGGGGGAGAGAGAGAGGGGGAGAGAGAGAGGGGGAGAGAGAGAGGGGGAGAGAGAGAGGGGGAGAGAGAGAGGGGGAGAGAGAGAGGGGGAGAGAGAGAGGGGGAGAGAGAGAGGGGGAGAGAGAGAGGGGGAGAGAGAGAGGGGGAGAGAGAGAGGGGGAGAGAGAGAGGGGGAGAGAGAGAGGGGGAGAGAGAGAAGGGGAGAGAGAGAGGGGGAGAGAGAGAGGGGGAGAGAGAGAGGGGGAGAGAGAGAGGGGGAGAGAGAGAGTGGGAGAGAGAGAGGGGGAGAGAGAGAGAGCGAGAGAGAGCGAGAGAGAGCGAGAGAGAGCGAGAGAGAGCGAGAGAGAGCGAGAGAGAGCGAGAGAGAGCGAGAGAGAGCGAGAGAGAGCGAGAGAGAGCGAGAGAGAGCGAGAGAGAGCGAAAGAGAGCAAGAGAGAGAGAGCGAGCAAGAGAGAGAGAGCGAGCAAGAGAGAGAGAGCGAGCAAGAGAGAGAGAGCGAGCAAGAGAGAGAGAGAGCGAGCAAGAGAGAGAGCGAGCAAGATAGAGAGAGAGAGAGCAAGAGAGAGAGAGCAAGAGAGAGACTACGAAGGTTCACAAAAGCTAAAAAGGCCGGTCGTACGCACAACACGTAAGACTTGCATGACAACTTTTTCTTCCCCATCCTCAATGATGGCGGCCTGGACTTTACTACACAGTTTACGACCTCCGGGGCACCAACCGGCTCCGAGGCACCAACCGGCTCCGGGGCACCAACCGGCTCCAAGGCACCAACCAGCTCCAAGGCACCAACCGGCTCCGGGGCACCAACCGGCTCCGGGGCACCAACCGGCTCCGGGGCTTCAGAACCCAACCCAAATTAATAAAATAAAACTAACTGAGGGAGAAGATCAAAATGAGCTGATGTCCTAAGTGAACACTTTAGTGGCCTCGTAAATCGACTCGTACGGGAAGACGTAAGTGTTCTATAACCACACTTACGCACAACACTTGGAGCCAACACACACTATGGCACCCCCCTTCCCCACCCTCCTCACACACTCACCCTCTGCCCCCACCAATCAAAAAGCACTTTTCTTCGACAATATTAACTCGAGAATGGGGTGACAGAGTGAGCGCGCAACTCAAACACAAAACACTTAAACAGCGGCGGCAAGTCCACCCATTTTACACTTTGGTTTGAAGACCGTTTTTTCCCAACAAGTGGACACGAATGCAAAGACAAAAATAGGGGAAGGCTTCGAGCCCCTCCCTACCCCCCCCCCCCCCCCCATTCCCCACGATAACAGACCACTGGCATGAATATAATATTGATTTAGGATCAAGAAAAAAAAATTATGAATATATTATAACGGTAAGACAACACGGAGGGAACAGGAGAAAGAATGAAATCAGAATTACATGGGGAATACATTAAAACATGAGGATAACGCAAGCAACAGGTGGGGGAAATGCAGAAATATTTTAATGTTAGGTCAAAGACCGAGCAACGACGTAGGATAACTACAGGCACCTCTTCTAAGGCCCCTTGGGGGGTTTGTTGAAGCCTGTACCCCTGCTAGAAGCACCTGTAGCCTGTACCCTGCTAGAAGCACCTGTAGCCTGTACCCTGCTAGAAGCACCTGTAGCCTGTACCCCTGCTAGAAGCACCTGTAGCCTGTACCCCTGCTAGAAGCACCTGTAGCCTGTACCCCTGCTAGAAGCACCTGTAGCCTGTACCCCTGCTAGAAGCACCTGTAGCCTGTACCCCTGCTAGAAGCACCTATAGTCTGTACCCCTGCTAGAAGCACCTGTAGCCTGTACCCCTGCTAGAAGCACCTGTAGCCTGTACCCCTGCTAGAAGAACCTGTAGCCTGTACCCTGCTAGAAGAACCTGTAGCCTGTACCCCTGCTAGAAGAACCTGTAGCCTGTACCCTGCTAGAAGCACCTGCAGCCTGTACCCTGCTAGAAGCACCTGTAGCCTGTACCCTGCTAGAAGCACCTGTAGCCTGTACTCCTGCTAGAAGCACCTGTAGCCTGTACTCCTGCTAGAAGCACCTGTAGCCTGTACCCTGCTAGAAGCACCTGTAGCCTGTACCCTGCTAGAAGCACCTGTAGCCTGTACCCTGCTAGAAGAACCTGTAGCCTGTACCCTGCTAGAAGCACCAGTAGCCTGTACCCTGCTAGAAGCACCTGTAGCCTGTACTCCTGCTAGAAGCACCTGTAGCCTGTACCCTGCTAGAAGAACCTGTAGCCTGTACCCTGCTAGAAGAACCTGTAGCCTGTACCCTGCTAGAAGAACCTGTAGCCTGTACCCTGCTAGAAGCACCTGTAGCCAGTACCCTGCTAGAAGCACCTGTAGCCAGTACCCTGCTAGAAGTACCAGTAGCCTGTACCCCTGCTAGAAGCACCAGTAGCTTGTACCCCTGCTAGAAGCACCTGTAGCCTGTACCCCTGCTAGAAGCACCTGTAGCCTGTACCCTGCTAGAAGCACCTGTAGCCTGTACCCTGCTAGAAGCACCTGTAGCCAGTACCCCTGCTAGAAGCACCTGTAGCCTGTATCCTGCTAGAAGCACTTGTAGCCTGTACCCCTGCTAGAAGCACCTGTAGCCTGTACCCCTGCTAGAAGCACCTGTAGCCTTTATCCTGCTAGAAGCACCAATAGCCTGTACCCCTGTTAGAAGCACCAGTAGACTTTACCCCTGCTAGAAGCACCTGTAGCTTGTACCCTGCTAGAAGCACCTGTAGCCTGCTAGAAGCACCTGTAGCCTGTACCCTGCTAGAAGCACCTGTAGCCTGTACCCCTGCTAGAAGCACCTGTAGCCTGTACCCTGCTAGAAGCACCTGTAGCCTGTACCCTGCTAGAAGAACCTGTAGCCTGTACCCTGCTAGAAGAACCTGTAGCCTGTACCCTGCTAGAAGCACCTGTAGCCAGTACCCTGCTAGAAGCACCTGTAGCCAGTACCCTGCTAGAAGTACCAGTAGCCTGTACCCCTGCTAGAAGCACCAGTAGCTTGTACCCCTGCTAGAAGCACCTGTAGCCTGTACCCCTGCTAGAAGCACCTGTAGCCTGTACCCTGCTAGAAGCACCTGTAGCCTGTACCCTGCTAGAAGCACCTGTAGCCAGTACCCCTGCTAGAAGCATCTGTAGCCTGTATCCTGCTAGAAGCACCTGTAGCCTGTACCCCTGCTAGAAGCACCTGTAGCCTGTACCCCTGCTAGAAGCACCTGTAGCCTTTATCCTGCTAGAAGCACCAATAGCCTGTACCCCTGTTAGAAGCACCAGTAGACTTTACCCCTGCTAGAAGCACCTGTAGCTTGTACCCTGCTAGAAGCACCTGTAGCCTGCTAGAAGCACCTGTAGCCTGTACCCTGCTAGAAGCACCTGTAGCCTGTACCCCTGCTAGAAGCACCTGTAGCCTGTTCCCCTGCTAGAAGCACCAGTAGCCTGTACCCTGCTAGAAGCACCTGTAGCCTGTACTCCTGCTAGAAGCACCTGTAGCCTGTACCCTGCCAGAAGCACCTGTAGCCTGTACCCTGCTGGAAGCACCTGTAGCCTGTACCCTATCTTGAGGTTATCTTGAGATGATTTCGGGGCTTTTTAGTGTCCCCGCGGCCCGGTCCTCGACCAGGCCTCCACCCCCAGGAAGCAGCCCGTGACAGCTGACTAACACCCAGGTACCTATTTTACTGCTAGGTAACAGGGGCATAGGGTGAAAGAAACTCTGCCTATTGTTTCTCGCCGGCGCTCGGGATCGAACTCGGGACCACAGGATCACAAGTCCAGCGTGCTGTCCGCTCGGCCGCCCGGCTCCCTAACCGAAACTGCTAGAAACACCTGTAGCCTATACCCCTGCTAGAAGCACATGTAGCCTGTACCCTGCTAAAAGCACCTGTAGCCTGTACCCCTGCTAGAAACACCTGTTCCCTGCACCTTGCTAGAAGCACATGTAGCCTGTACCCTGATAGAAGCACCTGTAGCATGTACCCTCGAAGAAACAGCTGTATCCCTAATTCTAATAGAAGTTCTCCCCCACCTCCCTGTACCGTGCTGGGCTCTGCTGTAGCCTTTACCCTGCTAGGAGCAGCTGAACCCTTTACTCTGCTGGGTGCTAATATTGCCTGTCTTCTAGGAAAAGCTGTACACCAGAAATGGAGAATTATTTTGAAACGGTTTACATATAACGTTAGTCACTTTTATATAAGAAAGTAAATTAGAAAGGCAGAAACGACAGGGGATGATAACGGTTGCCAAGTGAAAGAATTATGAAAAGATAAATGAACAGTGAAGAAAGGAAGGGAGAACAAAACGATTGAAAACTTAGGGAAGGAAGACTCCCCAAAAGAGAGAGGAAGGAGAGAGAGAGGAAGGAGAGAGAGAGAGGAAGGAGAGAGAGAGAGGAAGGAGAGAGAGAGAGGAAGGAGAGAGAGAGAGGAAGGAGAGAGAGAGAGAGGAAGGAGAGAGAGAGAGAGGAAGGAGAGAGAGAGAGAGGAAGGAGAGAGAGAGAGAGGAAGGAGAGAGAGAGAGAGGAAGGAGAGAGAGAGAGAGGAAGGAGAGAGAGAGAGAGGAAGGAGAGAGAGAGAGAGGAAGGAGAGAGAGAGAGAGAGGAAGGAGAGAGAGAGAGAGAGGAAGGAGAGAGAGAGAGAGGAAGGAGAGAGAGAGAGAGAGGAAGGAGAGAGAGAGAGAGGAAGGAGAGAGAGAGAGAGGAAGGAGAGAGAGAGAGAGAGGAAGGAGAGAGAGAGAGAGGAAGGAGAGAGAGAGAGAGGAAGGGGGGAGGGAGAGAGGAAGGGGGGAGGGAGAGAGAGAGAGAGAGAGAGAGAGAGAGAGAGAGAGAGGAAGGGGGAAGGGAGAGAGAGAGAGAGAGAGAGAGAGAGAGAGAGAGAGAGAGAGAGAGAGAGAGAGAGAGAGAGAGAGAGAGAGAGAGAGAGAGAGAGAGAGAGAGAGAGAGAGAGAGAGAGAGAGAGAGAGAGAGAGAGAGAGAGAGAGAGAGAGAGAGAGAGAGAGAGAGAGAGAGAGTGAGTGAGTGAGTGAGTGAGTGAGTGAGTGAGTGAGTGAGTGAGTGAGTGAGTGAGTGAGTGAGTGAGTGAGTGAGTGAGTGAGTGAGTGAGTGAGTGAGTGAGTGAGTGAGTGAGTGAGTGAGTGAGTGAGTGAGTGAGTGAGTGAGTGAGTGAGTGAGGAAGGAAGGAAGGAAGGAAGGAAGGAAGGAAGGAAGGAAGGAAGGAAGGAAGGAAGGAAGGAAGGAAGGAAGGAAGGAAGGAAGGAAGGAAGGAAGGAAGGAAGGAAGGAAGGAAGGAAGGAAGGAAGGAAGGAAGGAAGGAAGGAAGGAAGGAAGGAAGGAAGGAAGGAAGGAAGGAAGGAAGGAAGGAAGGAAGGAAGGAAGGAAGGAAGGAAGGAAGGAAGGAAGGAAGGAAGGAAGGAAGGAAGGAAGGAAGGAAGGAAGGAAGGAAGGAAGGAAGGAAGGAAGGAAGGAAGGAAGGAAGGAAGGAAGGAAGGAAGGAAAGAAGGGAAACCTGGAAGGAGAAGGACAGAGGCCTGGAAGAAAGAAAAGAAGCAGGAAACAGGAGTAGGAGCTCACGAAAAAGGATACAGAAGCCCCTAGATGTAGAAGCAAGGCCTCCTTGAAGGAGGAAGAACTCCTAGACTGGAATTAGGAGACCATGAAGGAGGAGGAGGAGGAAAACCATCCTCCTTACCTGCCCAGATGCTCTGAGCCACTGGCTTAATGGGAGTTGTTGATGATATTATTTTAGACTTAGCTATTCAGAACGAAATGTCCATGTAGCACGGGCTATGGTGAGCCCGTAATTGAGTTCTGTTATTCGCGATAACCTTGTTACTCTGATATTTGGGTCAAAGTCTTAAATGGAGGTGGGGTTTTCTCCTTTTTCCCTGTTTCTTTTTCGCTTCTGTTATAGCCGTGTTTTAATGACTATCTTAGTGGATTATCTTAACGGAAGGATGAGTTTTTTATACAGATGCAGGTGTCAATGGGCTTTTCTAGGTAGTTTGTGTATATACAGGAGGCGCCAGCCATGTCTTCTGTTCCCAGCCTCTCAGAGGGAGTCAGTCTATTTTCTGCATCCATCTACTCTCTCAAAGGTGGTGTCAGCCTATCTTCTGCTCTCACCCACCCATACAAATGGGGTTCAGTCTATCTACTACTACTCTCTATTCTAACAGATGACGTCTATTTCCTGCACCCAGCCACCCAGGGGCTGGTGGCTGAGCAGACAGAACACTGTACGCGTGATCCTGTGATACCGGGTTCGATCCCGGGCGCCGGTGAGAAACAATGGGCCGAGTTTCTTTCAACCTGATGCCCCTGTTACCTAGCAGTAAATAGGTACCTGGGAGTTAGTCAGCTGTCACGGGCTGCTTCCTTGGGGTAGAGGCCTGGCCGAGGACCCACCCGTGGGGACACTAAGCCCCAAAATTATCTCAGGAAGAATCTTAAGATAACCCGCTGCTCCCACAAACACAGGTGGCTACTGGTTGGCCTCCCTCCCTCCCCCCTTCCCCTACTCACACCCCCAGCCAAGACGTCAAGATGTGGGCGGGGGCGTCGTGCAGGTGTGGGGGCGGGGGCGTCGTGCAGGTGTGTGGGCGGGGGCGTCGTGCAGGTGTGTGGGCGTGGGCGTCGCGCGTCCTGACTACCGATATTAATGGACTGAGACCAGGACCACCGGCCTGGTAAAGAAGCACACATTACACAAGACGCAAAATATGAAAAAAGTACAACTTTTTTTGCGCAAAAGACACGAATATAATTTTTCGCTTGAGTTGAGCTCGTGAACTTGTTTTCCCGTCATCTTGGGCAATAAAACACGTCGACGCCCTCCCACCTTCATCGTCCCAGCTTAACTGTGCATATTCATAGTAAAATGCAATCCCGTTCTCTCGATTTGTCACTAATAAAACTCTTTCCTAACCAGAAACTTATTAAGGCAACCCTCCTTAGTCGATGCATAGGTAACGTTAATATTACTTTATTTTTTTTATTATACGTATTTTTAGGCACAGGTCTATTCCGTAGAAAAAAAATGCACCATGAATGCAGGCGATGAGTCACAATAACGTGGCTAAAGTATGTTGACCAGACCACACACTAGAAGGTGAAGGGCGACGACGTTTCGGTCCGTCCTGGACCATTCTTAAGTCGGTTGTGATCGACTTGACACGAACTGCTTCCTCAATTCATTCTCAAGTCGATCACAATCGACTTGAGAATGGTCCAGGACGGACCGAAACGTCGTCGTCCCTTCACCTTCTAGTCTGTGGTCTGGCTAGCACCATGAATGATTTCATCTCATTTAACAGGGTTTTAGGAGGGTCGATTAACCTCCTAACGCCACCTAACCTTACTTGATTAGGTTAGGTGGCGTTAGACCAGTTTGCGTTAAGTTAGATTGGCAGAGGTGAGGTTTTATAAACCAACAGCGAACCGTCTTGTGTATTATGTGGCCCGTATCATACCACATCTCTCAAAGTGACAATGGTAGCACGGTTTCCCCCTGGACCCCATTACCCGTGAAATATTTGTACTGCGACGCACAGGGAGAAGAGTTTTTAAGGCTGATTCCGTGTGTTTTGCTCACAAACCGAGACGCGACAAGCGATGATCGCCTGCATAACAGCATCGTTGCTGTAGGAGAATTTCCTGATAAAGTACGCGTCTGAAGTGCCCATTTGTCACGGGGATATTTGGCATGGCATTATTAACCATTCTCGTACTGTCTATAAGACGGTGTGGCGGAGACGCTGCGGGCAAGGCAGGGGGACACATGTCACGGTTGGGAGCTTACGAGCAATTAACCTTGAGTGTGTAGTTGTTTGGCCCAGTTGCCATGGTCTCTGTTGGGCCTGTTTTATAGCTGGTCAATGGAAGACTACAACAGCACTCCTGATTACAATGCCAGAGAGAAAGGAGAGAGAAACGGATAAAGAGAAACAGAGGGAGGGAGAGAGAGAGAGGGGGAGGGAGGGAGAGAGAGAGAGAGAGGGAGAGAGAGAGAGAGAGAGAGAGAGAGAGAGAGAGAGAGAGAGAGAGAGAGAGAGAGAGAGAGAGAGAGAGAGAGAGAGAGAGAGAGAGAGAGGGGGGGAGGGAGAGAGAGAGGGGGAGGGAGAGAGAGAGGGGGAGGGAGAGAGAGAGAGGGGGAGGGAGAGAGAGAGAGGGGGAGGGAGAGAGAGAGAGAGGGGGAGGGAGAGAGAGAGAGAGGGGGAGGGAGAGAGAGAGAGGGGGAGGGAGAGAGAGAGAGGAGGAGGGAGAGAGAGGGGGAGGGAGAGAGAGAGGGGGAGGGAGAGAGAGAGGGGGAGGGAGAGAGGAGTAGAGAGAGAGAGGGGGAGGGAGAGGGAGGGAGAGGGAGGGAGAGTGAGAGGGAGGGAGAGAGGGAGGGGGAGGGAGAGGAGGAGGGAGAGGGGGAGGGAGAGAGGGAGGGAGAGAGGGAGGGAGAGAGGGAGGGAGAGAGGGAGGGAGAGAGGGAGGGAGAGAGGGAGGGAGAGGGGGGAGGGAGAGGGAGAGGGGGGAGGGGGAGGGAGAGGGGGAGGGAGAGGGGGAGGGAGAGGGGGGAGGGAGAGGGGGGAGGGAGAGGGGGGAGAGGGGGGAGGGAGAGGGGGGAGGGAGAGGGGGGAGCGAGAGGGGGAGGGAGAGGGGGGAGCGAGAGGGGGAGGGAGAGGGAGAGGGTTATCTTGAGGTTATCTTGAGATCATTTCGGGGCTTTTTAGTGTCCCCGCGGCCCGGTCCTCGACCAGGCCTCCACCCCCAGGAAGCAGCCGTGACAGCTGACTAACACCCAGGTACCTATTTTACTGCTAGGTAACAGGGGCATAGGGTGAAAGAAACTGTGCCCATTGTTTCTCGCCGGCGCCTGGGATCGAACCCAGGACCACAGGATCACAAGTCCAGCGTGCTGTCCGCTCGGCCGACCGGCGAGGGAGAGGGAGAGGGGGAGGGAGAGGGAGAGGGAGAGAGGGAGAGGGGGAGAGAGGGGGAGAGAGGGGGAGAGAGGGGGAGAGGGGGGAGAGAGGGGGGAGAGGGGGGGGGAGAGGGGGGAGAGGGGGGAGAGGGGGGAGAGGGGGGAGAGGGGGGAGAGGGGGGAGAGGGGGGGAGAGGGGGGGAGAGGGGGGGGAGAGAGGGGAAGAGGGGGGAGAGAGGGGGGAGAGGGGGGGGGAGAGAGGGGGGAGAGGGGGGGGAGAGGGGGGAGAGGGGAGGGATGTAGTTGGGTAGGGGAGGGATGTAGTGGGGGAGGGGAGGGATGTAGTGGGGGAGAGCTGGAGAGGGAAACAAAGGTGGAGAAAGGTAAGAGGCGAGAAGGAATAAAAGGGGATTGCAGGACATAATTAGGATAAAGAGTGGAGAAGTAATGAGAAGAGAAGGGTTAAAAGAAAATGTTGGGGTAAAAGTGTAGAAAGGTGTAGAGGGAGGAGAGATGAGAGATTGAAAAAGGAATAAGGGGAAGAAGGGAAAAACAATGTAAGGGGAATGGAGGTGAAAACCCCGGAGAGAGCAGCGTTCTCCACCCAGCACACTACGAGGCGGGGTCAGAGGTAAAATGTATTGGTTGTTCATTTAAGAGATTTAATCCTTCCAATTCAACAGATTAATTCTCTTTTGCATATCCCCCCCCCCCTCACACTCCAAGACCTCTTCTGTCCCCCCTAACAGACTCCAGGACCTCTACTCCCCCCCACTCCAGGACCTCTACTGTCCCCCCTACCAGACTCTAGGACCTCTTGCCCCCCCCCCCACCCGACCACACTCCAGGGGAACCACCTGGACTGCACCTGCTGCCATGTTCCAAGGAAGTGGCCTAATCGCTTAAGAATTCGGTGCATGGATGTTCCTGCACACCTGAGGGGGAGGGAGGGAGTTGGAGGGGGAGGGGAGGGAGGGAATGAGTTGGAGGGGTGGAGGGAGGGAAGGAGTTGGAGGAGGGGAGGGAGTTGGAGGAGGGGAGGGGAGATTAGAGGAGAAATGGGTAGATTGATAGGAATAAGTAGGGAGGGATAGGTAGAGAAATGGAGAAGGGGAGCGGGGGGTCAAAAAGAAAAGGAGAGAGGAAGTTGGAGAAGGGAAGGCGTAGACAAGGTGAAGAAGGGGAAGGGGAGGTGGCGGAATGGAAAAGGAGTTAGTAGCAAGACAGAAACAAGTAGACATGTGGAAGGAACAATGAGGAATAAATAGATATTCAATACAAAACACCTTAAAATAGAATATACAAGGACACAAAACCCAACACCAACATGTCTTTAAAGATTAAAAACCATTTTACACGTAAAGTAAAATACAGAGAAAGAACTGGCCCAGAAAAACAGAATAACACACTCAGGAAAAAAATTTATTCCAAGGTAATTCGAATTCAATTGAAATTCTTAACCTTTATCCGTAAATATTGATGTAGGAAATCTGTTTATACACACCGTCACCAAACTGTGTGTAAATATAACCAAACTGTGTGTAAATATAACCAAACTGTGTGTAAATATAACCAAACTGTGTGTAAATATAACCAAACTGTGTGTAAATATAACCAAACTGTGTGTAAATATAACCAAACTGTGTGTAAATATAACCAAACTGTGTGTAAATATAACCAAACTGTGTGTAAATATAACCAAACTGTGTGTAAATATAACCAAACTGTGTGTAAATATAACCAAACTGTGTGTAAATATAACCAAACTGTGTGTAAATATAACCAAACTGTGTGTAAATATAACCAAACTGTGTGTAAATATAACCAAACTGTGAGTAAATATAACCAAACTGTGTGTAAATATAACCAAACTGTGTGTAAATATACACGTAGGATTTGTTTGTTTACACATTATTTACCAAAGAGTGTCATAAATTGCACAACAGACATACATGTAATTATTATAATTTATATTACACAACCTTTATTTAGATTTAGAAGCGATATTCGTACACAAGAAATATCTATTCGCTTGGAAAATAAATTAAAATTCTAGGACCTGGACATAACAACCCATCTAGAAAAAATATACGACCAAAAAATGGTGATTTCACACCCGTCCTCATCAACGAAGGTCAAATGCTCGTTAATCCAGCCGTCAAACTCCATGTTTATGAATGAAAAACTGTTTACGAAAGAATCACACCTCATGACGTTCGAACATCTCTCGAACAGTATTTTGCTGACGAAATCTATTTGAATAGCAACGCTGTAAAATGTTTCACTCACGTATTTCAAAACACAAATAATCGCCAACAGAACCTAAACACCTTGTGGTAAAAATATAGATAAATAAGACAAAAATTGTATGGTACTTTGCCTACACTAGAAAAGATTAATAAGATTAACAAGAGTGCTTAGCTTTGATCTGGATTCCCGACTGTTTATGATCCAAACTCCTCTGAAGTGGACTGAGGAAACTTCAAGGTACCTGTCGAGATATTTACCACATCAGTACATTCTTCATAATTGATTAGAATGAAATCAGAAATAAAATATACTGCTGAATGGATAGTCACAAAACTTGCGCTGACTTTGCCAAACCTAACTGAAATACATAGCTTTTACTAAATATTTCAAAGCTAAGTTTGGTACAATCTTACTGAATTAAATTCACACTAAGTACAAATTTACTAATTTTTTATTGCTATGATGATTTGATTAAGGTAACTACAACAGTATCAAATAATACTAGATATATACAATAATATTAGTATAAGAGTCAAGGATAATAAATTAAATAATTATTCCATAAGTAAATGTCATTCAAAAATAATTGTTACGAGATTATTTATGATCTTGATATCTATTGCTTAACTTTAGCAAGTCATGATAAGATTTAAATTTGATTGATCATTAAATTGCATATAATCAGATAAGAATATATATAGATTAAGTGATGACCAAACCATACATCAGAAGATGGAGAGACGACGACGTTTCGGTCCTGGACCATTATCAAGTCGTGTGAAAGAAGGAGGACGAGGAGGATGTAGATTCAGCTACTCGGAACAAAAAAGTTCCAAGCAGCACGGGCTATGGTGAGCCCGTGAGTGGAGTCTCTTTGGAGCCATTATCAGTATCAACAGCTGATACTGGAGATCTTGAGATGGGGTCTGTGGACGTGTGAATCCAGTCCAAGACCATAGGGCTTGAATTGATGGGGTTACACACGTCGCTCACAGCCGAGTGCCACAGGAGTCAGCAGGGCAGTCAGCAGGGCGGGTTACGGTCAGCAGGTCGAGGGGCAGATGTCCTGGTGTTAGAAGATTACAGGATTGTTAGGATGATTGATAAATACTATTGATAAATATTATTGACTGATAAAGATTAAGCCACCCCAAAGGGGGCACGGGCATGAATAAGGCCTGTTAAGTCTCGTTAGGAAGATACTTGCAAATATATAAGGTAAGAGAGAGAAGTGAGAGATGAGAAGGTAAAAATTAGATGAATGTAAGAATAAGGAATGCAAGGTATGAATGTAAGAATAACATAAGTGTTTATGGATTAAGCAAAACTGTATTAATGACAAATAACAGATGTATGGCCGTTTGCTCTCATCTTAAAGATCTCCAGCTGAAAAGTAATGGATAATGACACTATACGTAATTAATGGGCTCCAGCATTGACGGCTGAGTGGACATCGTTCGGAGTTCGTAGTCCTAAGGTTCCTGGTTCGATCCCGACGGAGGCGAAGTAAATAGGAAAAGTTTTTTTCACCCTGATGCACCTGTTACCTAGTAGTAAATAGGTACCTGGGAGTTAGACAGCTGCTACGGGCTGCTTCCTTGGGATGCGTAGCAATAAAGGAGGCCTGGTCGAGGACCGGGCCCCGAAATCATCTCAAGATAACCTCAAGATAACCAAGACTCCAAACCACTCGTCACAAAGACTCCCAAAGGCCCAACCCAGATAACCCCACTCACAAGGCTGACCTCCCGACAGTAATTGTAGCGGAGGCTCACCGCTTAGTCAGCTTGAGGCACGTCAGGAGACTAATGCCAGATATGACAGGGATTATGGCGTGTGGTCGTGACCCTGTTTACTGTGCGTGACTCTCGCTACCTCCAACACCCTGCGTGATGGATGAGGGAGGGAGTTAGGAGGGAAGGGGGCCACGAGGGAGGGAGGGAAGGGGGCCACGAGGGAGGGAGGGAAGGGGGCCACGAGGGAGGGAGGGAAGGGGGCCACGAGGGAAGGAGGGAAGGGGGCCACGAGGGAGGGAGGGAAGGGGGCCACGAGGGAGGGAAGGGGGCCACGAGGGAGGGAGGGGCCAACGAGGGAGGGAGGGGGCCCACGAGGGAGGGAGGGGGCCCACGAGGGAGGGAGGGGGCCAACGAGGGAGGGAGGGGGCCAACGAGGGAGGGAGGGGGCCAACGAGGGAGGGAGGGGGCCAACGAGGGAGGGAGGGGGCCAACGAGGGAGGGAGGGGGCCAACGAGGGAGGGAGGGGGCCAACGAGGGAGGGAAGGGGGCCACAAGGGAAGGAGGGGGGCCCACAAGGGAAGGAGGGGGGCCCACAAGGGAAGGAGGGGGGCCCACGAGGGAAGGGGGCCATAAAGTGGAGGGAGCCACGAGTGGGAGGCAAGCAGAGAACGACGATATTATCAGACAATGATGTAAATAATAACACTTTTTCTTATCAGAAATGTTGGCATCCAAGCAACCCACCTAACATCTCCTGGCCGATGGAATGAAAACGTCAATATTACCGAGTTTTATTTTTATACTAATACGTCGCATTGGTTAATTTTTTGTTAACGAATTGGTTAATTCCATTAAAAACTTTTGCTTCACAGAATATCATCAACAACACGACAAACAGGAGCAACATCAACACGACAAACAGGAGCAACATCAACACGACAAACAGGAGCAACATCAACACGACAAACAGGAGCAACATCAACACGACAAACAGGAGCAACAGCAACAGATATACCTGGCCCCAAACAACATACCGTTAACATCGATCTTGTAAACACGAACAGCAAACTCTTATTAACAGTAATCAGAGTCAAAGCAGCTTCAGAAGCATAACACTAACAACAGTTTCAGATACTAACAGAACCTTCAGAAGCACATCACTAACAGCAGCTCCAGAAGCACATCACTAACAGCAGCTCCAGAAGCACATCACAAACAACAGTTTCAGATACTAACAGAACCTTCAGAAGCACAGCACTAACAGAACCTTCAGAAGCACAGCACTAACAGAACCTTCAGAAGCACAGCACTAACAGAACCTTCAGAAGCACATCACTAACAGAAGCTTCAGAAGCACTGCACTAACAGAAGCTTCAGAAGCACAGCACTAACAACAGCTCAGAAGCACAGCACTAACAACAGCTCAGAAGCACATCACAAACAACAGCTTCAGATACTAACAGAACCTTCAGAAGCACAGCACTAACAGCAGCTTCAGAAACACAGCACTAACAGAAGCTTCAGAAACGCATCACTAACAGCAGCTTCAGAAGCACATCGCTAACAGAACCTTCAGAAGCACATCACTAACAGAAGCTTCAGAAACACAGCACTAACAGCAGCTTTAGAAACACAGCACTAACAGAAGCTTCAGAAGCACAGCACTAACAGAAGCTTCAGAAGCACAGCACTAACAGAAGCTTCAGAAACACAGCACTAACAGAAGCTTCAGAAACACAGCACTAACAGCAGCTTCAGAAGCACAGCACTAACAGAAGCTTCAGAAGCACAGCACTAACAGAAGCTTCAGAAACACAGCACTAACAGAAGCTTCAGAAACACAGCACTAACAGCAGCTTCAGAAGCACCAACTGAAGCTCAAACACAAGAAACCCAAAAAATTAATGAAACAGCAGCCACGGCAATAGACAACGAAACTAGCAGGCAGGGCACCAAGTCACCGCTAGGTAGGCACTGCTATGTAGGTAGGAAATCACCGCTATTTTGACTGACTGGTCGACTGCGTTCGCAACGCAAAGGAATAGGGCGAGAGAAGAGGCTGGCCGTCGCCAGCTTGACCTTGAAGGACGTTGCGGGGGGAAGCTGCTGTCATTGGTCATTCCCAGGAAGCTCGACGTCGCGTTCCGGCCACATCACTTCCGGAGGCCACGGTGATGCAACGTCCTTGATGGTCCTGGTGCTGGAGGAGATGGTCCGACACAATGGAGTCCTTGTTTCTGTCTGGAATACATACAAAGGCCGGTTGGGACTTGAGAAATTCAAAGACATAGCTACATGTCCAGGTGCCGGCTGGGGCTTGGGACCTACCTTACTTTGAGGTTACCTTGAGGTGATTTCGGGGCTTAAGCGACCCCACGACCCGGTCGTCGACCAGGCCTCCTCGTTGCTGGACTCGTCAAGCAGGCTGTTGGACGCGGCTGCTAGCAGCCTGACGTATGAGTAACAGCCTGGTTGATCATGTATCTTTTGGAGGGGTTTGTCAAGTGGTCTCTTGAACACACTGAGGGGTCGGCCAGTTATGCCCCTATGTGTAGTGGAAGCGTGTTGAACAGTCTCGGGCTTCTAATGTTGAGAGAGTTCTCTCTCTCTGAGACAGTCAAAGACTGCTACATGTCCAGGTGCCAGCTCGGACTTGGGACAATCAAGAACTCGTCTACAAGTCCAAAGGGCTGGCCTGAATTTAGGACTGTCACAGGGTAAATTCGCAAGTCATTACAGGAAATCATCAGAGTGGATGCCAAAAAATAATCCGAAAACGGCAGATAGGAGGCAGTTGATGTGTGTTGGGGTGGGTGGGAGGCAGCTCAAGTGTGTTGGGGTGGGTGGGAGGCAGCTCAAGTGTGTTGGGGTGGGTGGGAGGCAGCTCAAGTGTGTTGGGGTGGGTGGGAGGCAGCTCAAGTGTGTTGGGGTGGGTGGGGGGTAGCTCATGTGTGGGTGGGAGGCAGCTCATGTATGGGTGGGAGTGCACAACAGAAGCTAAGGCGTGGGTGTAACGTGGGCCTATTAATCGTTGAAATTCAGAAGTCCACATGCAGGAACACATGGCGAGTTGTTCTTTTGTAAGTGTGTGTGTATATTCACATCTACACCCATCCATCAACCTACCCACCCACACACAAACACACACTGTTCAATCGTTGAGGACCCGTGTGAGTGTATAAAGTAGAGAAATTTATGTAGTAGAAAGAGGAAACAAAAAAAAAAAAGGTCGGAAGTCATGTCATTACACAACCGATAGTTATAAAAGTGGAGTGCAAGAGTTAACAGCTCGATCCTGCAGGCACAAAGAGTAAAACAAGTAGCAAATTTGCACTTCTCTCATATAATGCAACTTTCAACTTTATCTTCAATTTTATCATCTTCATCCTCGTCCTTTGTCCCTCCTCACCCCCCTCTCCACCTCCTCCTCTCTCTTTCAGAAAATGTAATATTTTCGACACTTCGAACGGTTAATAAACCTACGGAAAATAATTCCCGACTTCAGACCATACAAATCGCAGGGGGTGGGGGAGGAAGGGGTTGATATATATGGCGATATTTCATTAAAGGCGCACGAGAGCCCACCCCAACTGGCCAATAACGCTATGATGATGAGGGTTGTGACGATATCAACACCATCTGTGGAGTGAGGTAGGGCGATAGCAACGTCATCCGTGGAAATGCACTCCAATCCCAATTCTTGTAGATGTGACGAGGTCAACGCCATTTGTTGACGGAGGTATGGCAAAGTCAGTGCCATCTGGGGAACGCTCTTGATCATAAATTATTTAGGAAGTGGGTCGATGACAATGCTCTGTGGTGGAGGAGGTGATGATATCAACGCCATCTACTGCGTGCACCCGATCATATTTTCTATTCCCGGTGAAAGGCTGTCATCACATGTTATCCTTGTGCACTTACGGTCTTGCTAATGACTTTTATGTTCACAAAAGTGAGGAGGAAGGTCTCTGAGGCTCTACAACAGCTTGTCCAGGGCAGTCCAGAACTCCTGATTTGTTCCAGCGAGGACATGGGGCCACCATCGGTAGAGACTTTGTCTCTGAAGTGTTATTGGCTGGACCGACGTACCCGGGATTGGCCAAGTGGAGTTACGAGACGGCAGTACTGGCCGTCTGTTGAGAACTATTCTAGTATGTTGCTGGATACTTCTGCTAGGGTGTTGGTAGACCCCCCTGTACGTGTTATTTGTGACCCCTGTCAGCGTGTTGCTGAAGTCACTGAAGACACCGTGACGTTACGATGTAGGACTAGTCTATGTCAAGGCACTACGGGCTCACCATAGCCCGTGCTACATGGAACTTTGTTCCAGGTAGCGAATCTTTAACAATAACAATAGTCCATGTTGCGTTGAGTAGGGTGAACTCGCCGGTGTGAGAACCACTGAACGGGAATGACGTATAACAGAAGATAAAGTAGACTCACCAGGAACAGAAGAAGACTGCAGAATTTATTATATTAATGTCCTGTGCAAAAGTGACACTCGCAGTTTGATATGTACATATATGTACATAAAGAGATTATACAAGTATAATTGGAAAAGGGACCAGATTCACGAATCAGTTACGCAAGCACTTGCGAACCTGTCCATCTTTTCTCAATCTTTGACGGCTTTGTTTACAATTATTAAACAGTTAATGAGCTCCGAAGCACCAGGATGCTGTTTATAACAACAACAGTTGATTGGTAAATTTTCATGCCTGTCAACTGTTTAATAAATGTAACCAAAGCCGTCAAAATTCGAGGAAAGATGTACACGTTCGTAAGTACTTGTGTAACTGCTTTGTGAATCCGGGTCCAGATTAGTATTGTTTACCTCTTTATTTTTCACAATTAATGGTACTGCCAATTCCTGGTAACTCGCTATTGACTTGGGGGCGGGATTAGTGAAGAAGAGCCACTAAGCCCATAAGCAGAGATTGAAATAAAGAGCCCGGTTACTGGCTCAGTGAGGCCACAACAAGGGTGTTAGCAAGAGATCACGACTCCACATCAGCGCCGCTGAACCTTAAATTTTATATCCTAATTTCGGGAACACAAAGGATGTACTTAGGATTGCTGTGGTACCCCCATCCCTTCAGAGCCAACAACTGACCATCCCCACGCTGCATCCTACAACTATCATTCATCTCTTGAGTACCTATTTACCCCTAGTGAATATGTAGGGACATCAAGAGAAAGAGACATGCCTAATCGTTTCACATGTAGCCAAGGATTGAATCCCAGTATACTTGAGCGCCGAGAACGCAGACCACTGAGCTACCGGGGAAAGAGAATTATATCCGCCGAGGCTTCAACACCGGGAATTTGGGTTCCCACGCAGTAAAATGAGAGCAAACCCTGATGCTGTTGACTAATATTGCCTCATGTACTCACGGGCGATAATTCCCGCATGATGCGTCAGATCCATCATGATTATCCCCCGCTGCAGACTTCACGATGGGGGGCTACCCATCAGGCCCTCGCCATCCTTGAAGCAAGAGACTGCAATCCCACACGTTCACGATTGGGCTCAATCTCTCCCCACGAGCCACGGATCATCCACCCACGAGCCATCCACTCGGTGAAGGCTTCAGGCTAGTGATGCCCGCATCATCTTACCGGGAAATGGTACAGGTCAAACGGGGGTCAATGATCTCCTGTCGCATCTTTATGGCCGTGATGCTTAAAGTCTCTATCGTTTAGAGCCGCTATCCGGCCCGCATCTGGCGGGGCGGAGGCTGGTTCTCCTGTTCGGTTGTTTGCTGGTTATCGAGGGGCATAAACTACGCTGTCTTGTGTACCTGTCACGGAGGAGTAGACCTCGTCTGTGGGCATAATTGTTCCCAGGACCTCATCTGCATGTGAGGGAGACCACTGGCTCTCATATTTGCATGTGAGGGAGAAGGAAGATCATGGGAACTCAAGCCCTCATCTGTATATGAGGGAGGGAAGGGTCCATAGACTCACGACTCTCCTGCAGTGGATAGAATTTTGGAAAAGACGAGGAGAGGGAGGGAGAAGACACGTAGACTCAAGCCGTGGGTAAAAAAAAGTATAAATAATATGGAGTGATATAATAAATAATAAATTTTATATTGATGGAGTTGGCTACCTTATGAAACCAAAATGCGTATTCAAATTTCCTTCTCTCTCTATAGAACTCTGCTGAATGTCACATATTTGGTGTCGAAAGTTACTCAATGCCTTCACGCCGAAAACTGTGCTAATATGCAATATTCTCCCATTTATAGTAGGTAGTTTTAACTTTGCTCTCTGTTCTCGTGGACTTTGAAACCCCAAGAATGACTCTCTTATCTTAATTTTGCAAAATTTCACGGTATTAAATCTCTGTCTGTATACAGGGAGAGATGTAGAACAATGTAGTCAATCACTGAACCGATAAATGATATGTAGAACTTTCTAACAAGTTTCACGTTCATTCCACGACTGACACTAGCAAGGACCAGCTAGGGCTTTAATCTCCCTCCGAGTGCAAGCATTCTCGGGCTTGCAGTTGTCAAGTGAACGCCCATCTATATGATAACTGGGATTAGCGCGCGAAATGTTACCACTAGTGTTCTGTACAGAGATAAGGAGTCCACATTCCGGAGCTCTGAGAACAAAGGCGTCCCAGGAGAACTTGTATGCTAGGCTCGGTGGTAGATCTTTAATAAATTTAAGCATCAGAACCTTAAACAACAAACTAAGACTTCTTGCGGAGTTGCCGGTTCAAAGCGTTTACTCTGTGCTTTTAACACTATTAAACAAAACATATTCCATTCGATTAGACAACAGATCTTTTATTTATGTAATTTATCTTGTTTTCCTAGCTCAGAAAGCTGCTCTAGTATGATTTTCCTGTTTGCAGTGCTGCTAGGCTGCTGCTAGATCAATGCTACTGCAAGATCAAGGCTACTGCCAGATCAATGCTACTGATCTGATCAATGACCTCACTTCCCCCTCCCCCCCAATGAATGAAGGTCAATGAAGACTGCTGCTAGATCAATGACTACTATTTGAATACGAACAAAGTATTCAGCAAAACAGTGTTGTGTACTGAGCCAAGGCATTAACCCAATAGTTGGGGTGACAATTGCCCCTGTATACGATACATGAGTCTGTTAAGGACAATGCGTTCGAGTACTTTACAAATACACGATGTTAAAGCTGTCCGTCCTCTGGAACGTCCACATCGTCACTCAACTGAAGCACTAAATATCCCGAACCTAACCTACCCGATGATCCACGAGGAGAAAACCCTGACATCACGTCAATTTTTCAAGCCGCTATGATTTTTAGTTTATTAGTAATTGGCAGTTACAGCCCCGCTCCTGTGTCAGGTAAGTCCACTACGGGCTCACCATAGCCCGTGCTACTTGGACCTTTTTGTTCTGAGTAGCTTAATCTAAAACAACTTAGTTTTTGGCCTTTGGGGGATTTAAACATCTTTATGAAATATACAATTCAGGAGGACGTGGTTAAAAAGTGGGTTTACAAACATCAGAATAATGTTGTTTGGTGAATAGGAATAAATGAAACCCTTTCTACAAGCTTCATGACGTAATCACGTATTTGAAATTCCGCATAACAATAGAAATGAGCTACCTGTTACTTGTGAGACTAATCTCACAGCGTGTTATGTAATACAGCCCTAGCCAGCAGCAGTTGATTTGTCAATCATTATTTAATTCTCATTCAGGAATATAAGTAATGTTCAACACGTCAATATCTGAATATGCAAGATTGATGCTTCATTGATTTTTGAAGCGTGTCATTAAATTTGTCCTGAATGTTTATTGGGCGGGAGTGAAAGCTTTTTGTTATTGCTCGTTGATCACGAGTGCTCCAGTGGGCTGAGGTGTAAAGGTTTGGCTGTTCTAATGGGCAGTGGTGTATTGGTTTGGCTGTTCTAATGGGCAGTGATGTAAAGGTTTGGCTGTTCTAATGGGCAGTGGTGTATTGGTTTGGCTGTTCTAATGGGCAGTGGTGTATTGGTTTGGCTGTTCTAATGGGCAGTGGTGTATTGGTTTGGCTGTTCTAATGGGCAGTGGTGTAAAGGTTTGGCTGTTCTAATGGGCAGTGGTGTAAAGGTTTGGCTGTTCTAATGGGCAGTGGTGTAAAGGTTTGGCTGTTCTAATGGGCAGTGGTGTAAAGGTTTGGCTGTTCTAATGGGCAGTGGTGCAATGGTTTGGCTGTTCTAATGGGCAGTGGTGCAATGGTTTGGCTGTTCTAATGGGCATTAGTGTAAAAGTCTGGCTGTTCTAATGGGCAGTGTTGTAAAGGTTTGGCTGTTCTAATGGGCAGTGGTGCAATGGTTTGGCTGTTCTAATGGGCTGTGGTGTAAAGGTTTGGCTGTTCTAATGGGCTGTGGTGTAAAGGTTTGGCTGTTCTAATGGGCAGTGGTGCAATGGTTTGGCTGTTCTAATGGGCAGTGGTGTATTGGTTTGGCTGTTCTAATGGGCAGTGGTGCAATGGTTTGGCTGTTCTAATGGGCTGTGGTGTATTGGTTTGGCTGTTCTAATGGGCAGTGGTGCAATGGTTTGGCTGTTCTAATGGGCTGTGGTGTATTGGTTTGGCTGTTCTAATGGGCAGTGGTGCAATGGTTTGGCTGTTCTAATGGGCAGTGGTGCAATGGTTTGGCTGTTCTAATGGGCAGTGGTGCAATGGTTTGGCTGTTCTAATGGGCTGTGGTGTATTGGTTTGGCTGTTCTAATGGGCTGTGGTGTATTGGTTTGGCTGTTCTTATGGGCAGTGGTGCAATGGTTTGGCTGTTCTAATGGGCTGTGGTGTATTGGTTTGGCTGTTCTAATGGGCAGTGGTGCAATGGTTTGGCTGTCCTAATGGACTTCCCAACAAATAGAAATAGGTAGTAATTGCCTAACTGCATAAACTAGGTCTATGGAAAAGGCCCATGCATTCTGTACCTTGCAGGAAGCAGAATATCTATAGTGATTACAAGTCAAGTGGTTTATTAATGAGCATTACCTATTGCTCAAGAAATAGTGTAGTGAGGGGGGAGGGAAGGAGTGAGAGGGAGGGAAGGAGTGAGGGGGGGAGGGAAGGAGTGAGAGGGAAGGAAGGACTGAGAGGGGGGAGGGAAGGAGTGAGAGGGGGGGGGGGAAGGAGTGAGAGGGGGGGGGGAAGGAGTGAGAGGTCATGACCACCATTATATAACTCGAGCTAAACAAATGAGAGTGCACATAAAGTCATGAAGGTGACAGATGTACCGGGAGTCCTGGACCACTTTCACCACCGCTGCCGTGTTGGTGGTCGGTGGTGGTGGACGATGTGGTTGATGATGATTGTGATGCTTAGGGGGTGATAGTGATGTCTGTTGTGGTGGTGACGGTAGTGATGAGGGGGGGGGAGACCCTCCACCTCTCCTGTGAGTGGTGGAGACACACGAAGTCTTCTCCTGTCCTGTGACTGGTCGAGGACTGTCCACCAGTCATGTAGGTGGGATTATAAAAGGTTCCAGAGCCACATAAAAGGCTCAGAAACTGAACCCAAATGTTCTATAAGGATGGCAATATACATCTGAGGCGTACTATTTAAAAGGTTCTCAAGGTTCAAGGTGGTGAAAACTTAGATAGTGACGTACTTATGTCACCATGACTAACGTTACGGTCCACTGTCATGGGATAGTGAGGTATGGTGAGCCTTGTAGGCAGAGCCAGCCTAGTGTGTTGCACCATCTACCACGGTCCAAGCTTAGTGTGTTGCACCATCTACCACGGTCCAAGCCTAGTGTGTTGCACCATCTACCACGGTGCAAGCCTAGTGTGTTGCACCATCTACCACAGTGCAAGCTTAGTGTGTTGCACCATCTACCACGGTGCAAGCTTAGTGTGTTGCACCATCTACCACGGTGCAAGCTTAGTGTGTTGCACCATCTACCACGGTGCAAGCTTAGTGTGTTGCACCATCTACCACGGTGCAAGCTTAGTGTGTTGCACCATCTACCACGGTGCAAGCTTAGTGTGTTGCACCATCTACCACGGTGCAAGCTTAGTGTGTTGCATCATCTACCACGGTGCAAGCTTAGTGTGTTGCACCATCTACCACGGTGCAAGCTTAGTGTGTTGCACCATCTACCACGGTGCAAGCTTAGTGTGTTGCACCATCTACCACGGTGCAAGCCTAGTGTGTTGCACCATCTACCACGGTGCAAGCTTAGCGTGTTGCACCATCTACCATAGTGCAAGTTGCACCATCTACCACGGTGCAAGCGTACAACGTTGCACCATCTACCATAGAATATCTTGCGATACTTGGCTAGGATTTTACGTAATATGTCAAATCCATTTAAAAATTCATACATTGGTCTTGACCTTCACTGTTGGCGATGTGTTTAAACTTTCTGTTTTTTCAAATTAATTTACATAATGACGCAAGGACTATGAACAGACGTGCTGTCATAGTTTACATTTAGTCAGATCCACATTAGCTGGTTATCTTGAGATGATTTCGGGGCTTAGCGTCCCCGCGGCCCGGTCCTCGACCAGGCCTCCTTTTTGTTACACCCCCCCCCCCGGGAAGCAGCCCGTAACAGCTGTCTAACTCCCAGGTACCTATTTACTGCTAGGTAACAAGGGGCCATCAGGCTGAAAGAAACCCTGCTCATTTTTTTCGCCTTTGCCGGGGATGGGGATTACGAACCCCGAGCGCTGTCCACTCAGCTGTCATGCCTTTCTGGTGCCAACTGCCAGAGGTTCTTTGAGCCAAGACTAAGCCTACCAGTAGTAATGTCTAGAAGTTTGTTGACCTTATTGGACGACTCGGATATGTGCTTCTTCCTGCATAGAAGGCTCATGCTAGATGGAATAACTTGTGAAATTTTTAATGGTCTTGTGTCTTATTAATTCATCTTTGAGCTCTTTTTAAGAGGTCATGCTCTACCTCATTCATCAGTGCTATCATGCATTCGGAGGCCCATAAGGGACTGGATCGATAAGAAGGTAGACTGATTTTGTCATTATTTCATGATATTTGTACCATGCTTCATGCACAAATACACACAGTTAATGTCATGATGATTTTAATGAAACCCGTTTTTACAAGACAATTACAATTGACGTGTTAACTCTGGATACACAAGTGCCAGGAGTATGACAATGCTGTCTGTAGATGATACCAAAAAATATAATTGTAATATTGAGAAAACAAGATTGGAGGCCTGCAAACTACGGGCTCACCATAGCCCGTGCTACATGGAATTGCCTCACTCCCATGTTCCGAGTAGCTGAATCTAAAAAACAGCAACAATTATACGGCCACTTTACTCAGAATAGGATCCGTTTCTCGCTGTAAAGACAAGTGCAGTATCCGGCAGTATCAGTGCAGAGGGTCTAGGGAACCATCAAATTAAGACAGAGGGAGCACTGTATGTGCAGAGCCTCAGCGTGAATTAAGCAGCACAGCACCGCTCCTGTGCCAGGTAAGTCCACTACGGGCTCACCATAGCCCGTGCTGCTTGGAACTTGTTCCGAGTAGCTGAATCCATAACAACAACAACAACAAGTGAATTAAGGTATTCCACTATACTTGCAGCTGAAGCATTGGTTTGATATATGATCATATATGGCAAGACAGGGACAGTGATTTGGAAAGGAATGATCTCCCACGGTCCACGGAATTGTCCCCCCCCCCCCCCATGTTGTCTCCCACTGCACGGAAATAATTACCTATTACGAGATGGAAATGAAAAAAACAAACATTAATAGATAAAGGTTAGCTCCTGCATCCCGGGCTGAAGGTTACATACACCATTCACTGGAACCTTAGAAGCCTTAGATTTTCTCTAAAATATTTTCGAAAATCCGAAATACCTGGAGCGTGATTCACGAAGCAGTTACGCAAGTACTTACGAAAGTGTACATCTTTTCCTGAATCTTCGACGCCTTTGGTTACATTTATTTTACAGTTTACAGCAGGAAAACTTCCCAATCAACTGTTATTATTCTTATAAACAGCCTCCTGGTGCTTCGGACCTCATTAATTGTTTAATAATTGTAAACAAAGCCGCCAAAGATTGAGAAAAGATTTACAGGTTCGTAAATGCTTGCGTAACTGCTTCGTGAGTCTGGTCTCAGGAATGTGGCGCACCTGACTGCCGGTCACAATGCCCTCAGGCAATTGTATTCCTCTTCATTATCCTGAATGAATGAACATGCAGGAACCTGTAACTAGAACGATGATGAGGAAGAGACCAATTTGGAATGAATGGGGGACGGAAGGGAAAGGGTACTAGTGTGATGGGGAGAGGAGTATGATTGGGGAGTATGATTGGGGAGGAATAGTATGATGGGGATTGAGAAAAGCGAGATGTAAATATGAAGGCAGTCGGGAGGCCATAACGTATAGAAGGGAGGGAAAAGGATTGATGGGAGTAAATAGGGGAAAGAGAAGTCGAAGCAAGGAATTGCGAAAAGTAGGAAAAACAAGGAATAAGGAAGAGGGGTAGAAACAGGGATGTGTGCGTAGCCAGGGATATGGGGAAATAGGGTAGGAGAGCATAAGGGTAATTGGTAGGAGCTTGGAACTAATCTCAAGACTCTCAGAGCATGCCCAAGTCTCTATAATACCTCACCACCTCAGGCTCACCTTAGCGAAAACATCTTATAAGGTTAAGATGTAAATTATAAGACGTTGCTGTTTTGGATGCTATTGGGTAAGCCAATATTGTTACTGTTAACACTCTTGGGGTAGACCCTGTGTAGGGCAGGCCATGTGGCGGGAGGCAGTCCTTGTTTAGGGGGGGGGGCAGACCTTGTTTGGGGGGGAGGCAGACCTTGTTTGGGGGGAGGCAGACCTTATTTGGGGGGGAGCAGACCTTGCTTGGGGGGGGCCGACCGTTTTTTTTGGGGGGAGGGGGGGCAGGCCTTGTGTGTAGTAAAGTCAGATCTGAGGAAGGTTAGCCCTAATTCAAGACTATTTTGCGTATACCAAGTTAAAAGAGGATATCCTATTTGATGAGAATATCTACACTTAAATAAAACTGTTTTTTAGTTCAGATTAGACAGAGAATACCAGGCAAAACGGGAATAGGAATAAAATCACCAGAAGGAAAAAAATCGGTAGACGGGAGAGAAGAACACTACGAGACAGAAGGAAGGGGAGGACCCCGTCAATCTGGGACGCCAACTCACCTTCTCTGGGGAAAACACAGTCTCAACCTCCTCCCTCCCCTTGATAATCCTTCCCTCCCCCTGGGATGGAGCACTTCCGAACAATACTTTTTCCATCCCCCCGACGGCACTGCCTGGCGTAAGACGGAGGGGCCCCCATGCGAGGGCCCCCATCACATGACCCTTGCGGCGCCCGGGGATAAGGTCCATAGTCCGGGAGGGGTGTCACGGGGTGCTGGTCCGGTCCCCGTTGGCCGGAAGATGTCCAGATATTTATTGTGTATGTTAATGTCAGCGGTGACTCAGGAGTGTGCACTCCACCCAACTAATGAAGGAAGTCACTGACGGAACTAAGTGGCCGTCTCAAACATGCGGTCAACGCACGCACGCATGCACGCACTCACGCATGCACGTGCGCGCAGCCAGCCAGTTATCTACGCGGGTGTGCGCGGACGCGCGAATACACCGCATGATGCCTAATTTACACACTAATTTGTATACATACCATGCGCAGCTGTTCTTATTCCGCTAATAGGATCTTTTGGCATTAGAGTTGAGGTTATGGCTATTCCCAGGTACACATAACTCCGGGTCAAAGCCTCATGACTTTGCATTTGGCTGTGTTAAATTCTAGCAGCCATTTTCAGACCATTTCTGGAGATCGTCCAATTCCGTCTGCAATACATCACAATATCTGTCCTGACTCTTTCATCAGTTTTCCATCCTCAAATACTGAAATTAAGGTGCCAATTTCCTCTGTCAGGTCGTTGACCTGACAGACTAGTGTCCAAGCTGTTGGGTATGAGCTACAAGGAAAACTACTGCAATTAAACCTCACATAGCAGGAAAACAGTAAAGTTTGGGAAAACTTGATCACGTACAAACTCACTTGAAAATGAGACAATCGACTCGAGAATGGTCCAGGACGGACCGAAACGTCGTCGTCCCTTCACCTTCTAGTGTGTGGTCTGGTCAACACGTACAAAATTCTCAGGGTTATTGAGTGGGTAGATAAAGACATTACTTAACCCAAGTGTTACTAGCACAAGGGAACACAGGTGTAAACTTAGTATCCAAATGAGCCACAGACATTACAAAGAATTGTTTTCAGTGTCAGTAGTTAAAATATGGAATTCACTAGTCAGTGATGTGGTGGAGGCAGACTCCATACACAGTTTTAAATGTAGACGAGGAGTCACAATAACGAGGCTGAAAAATTTTGAAATATGACAATCGACTTGAGAATGGTCCAGGACGGACCGAAACGTAGTCGTCCCTTCACCTTCTAGTGTGTGGTTTGGTCAACAGTTTCAAATCTTGATATGAGTGAGCCCAATAACTCAAGAACATGTACTTAAAAATTATTGTCTGTCGAGAAGCTGGACCAGAGAGCCAAAGCTAAGCCACCACAAGCACAATTTGCTATCTTGAGGTTATCTTGAGATGATTTCAGGGCTTAGTGTCCCCGCGGCCCGGTCTTCGACCAGATCTCCACCTCCAGGAAGCAGCCCGTGACAGCTGACTAACTCCCAGGTACCTATTTACTGTTAGGTAACAGGGGCATCAGGATGAAAGAAACTTTGCCCATTGTTTCTCGCCGGCGCCCGGGATCAAACCCGTGACCACAGGATCACGTGAACAGTGTTTTGTCCGCTCAGCCACCGGCTCCCCTAGCTGAGTAAATATTCACACCCCAGAGGGGACCCGATAGCTGAGTGGACAGCGCTCTGGACTCTTAATCCTAGGGTCCGGATTCGATCCCCAGTGATGGTAGAAACAAAATGGGCAGAGTTTTTTCACCCTGATGCCTCTGTTACCTAGCAGTAAAATAGGTACCTGGGAGTTAGACAGCTGTTAAGGGCTGCTTCCTGTGTGTGTGTGTGTGTGTGTGGGGGGGGGGGGGGGTTAATAAGTAAGTTGTTGTAACAGTTGAGAGATGGGCTGAAAGAGCAGAGCTCAACCCCCGTCAGCACATCTAGGTGAATACAACTAGGTGAATACACGCACACTTTGTGAAACAAAGGCAAAATTTAAAAAGTAGAGAGGTTTGCAACTAAATTTGGTGTCAGAGCTACGAGAGTTAAGCTACGAGCATAGACTAATGAAACTAAATCTCACAACCCAGTAGGACAGAAGGAACAGAGGGGATATGATCACATCTTACAAGATACTGAGGAAATAGATAAGGTGGACAGGGATAACCTCTTCAGACTGAGAGAGCAGGACAAGAGGACACAAGTGGAAGCTTGAATCTCAAATGAACCAAAGGGAAGTAAGCCAGTACTCGTACCCTCTACGGGTAGTAAAACAAGTGGAATGCTCTGAAAGATCATGCTCAGATGCTCTGTGGAAGCCACCTCCATTCATAACTTTAAGGTCTGATTCGACAAAGATTTTGGAAGACAACACAGTTAAGTTGAAACTGCAACTGATACAAGGCTAGTAGGCAGGGCTTAAAGAGCTAAATTTCACTCCCTCCTGTAAACACCGATAGATAAATACTGATAGATAAGTACTAATAGATAAGTACCAATAGATAAGTACCAATAGATAAGTACACCCACCAACACGCACCACACTCCCTATTACACTATCATCTTCCTCGCCAGAGCTACGCCCACAGCCAATTTCGCAATGAGTGAATGTTACTGCAACACACACACTGTAGTACTGTGCTTTCTCGTCATCATAAACACCTAGCGAAGGTTAATCTCTGCAATCTCCCATTTGCCACTAATTTTTTAGTCGTTGCAACATTGCAAAATACAGCGCGGTAGCATGATACCGTTTCAAGGCAGATTTTGTATAATGAGTGCCACTTTTTAACCTTTTGCAACGAAGTGGGTTTTTTTTAGCAAAGGGGGATTTTGATGGCGTTTTTTCTTCATGTTGCATATACCATAATGGGTTGCATGGGTGACTATGGTGTGTTTGGAAGTATCTCTTGTTGATACTTTGGTGAAGGCCTCCTGTTACAGTCCTGTTTGCAGGTCGGGTTTACAGTTATTAGGCGAGATTTACCGTTATTAGAAGGGGCTTTCTATAATTAGGTGGGGTTTACTGCATGCTTCAAAGCGAATACATCATCGCGGATATTAAGTACGGTCCTCATCCTAAGGTTAAAATTAATATTGCAGGCAATCTTAAACCGCACATTAGAGTTTATATTCACAAATGGTAGAATGTGTATATACCAGTGAGGGAGAATCGGTCTTATTGATCTTGTCAGTGGCATTACTGATTAAAATACTCGGGTATAATTAAAGAACTTATTACAATAGTTTTTCCTTACCTATCTTACAAAAAACCGCATTTCGCTCATGTGCGTTACATAAAGCCAAAAATTGTCGTACTGGAAAGGGAAGCGGCTGGCGAAAGAGACGTACTCTGTCATTTTCTGTTTTGGGTCCTCTGGTAGGTTAGGAGAGGACACTTCAAATTGTCCGTTTTCTGGACGTTGGGAAACCTTAGGAGGACGGGCTACTTCCTCATAGACAACGAGCCTATTATTAATAACGAACGAGATAAGGTTCTTCAGCTTGCCAAAAGTTATAAATAAAACAAATGAGGAAAGAGCTTTTCGCAAACTAAAGAGTCGAATTAATCCCACATTGCTAACGCTTCCCACAAGGTAACGATATAACAAATTTTATCGGAAATGAGAAAAAAACATCAAATTACCAAGCCCTCGACCAAAGTTCAGATCCATCATACTCACGTAGTATATCCTGATATGCTCTTTTCTCAGTGGGTTACGCACGCAGCCCCGCTCCTGTGCCAGTTAAGTCCACTACGGGCTCACCATAGTCTGTAGTGGTTGGAACTTGTTCCGAGTAGCTGAATCTATACCAACAACATCAGTGGTTTATCGTCTCTCCAGTTTCTTCCTTTCTCCCAGGCATACACCAGCCTTTAAATAATTCCAAAACTTACAGAAACTTTATTATTGAAATTAAGATTTCCTCGCCAGTTCTTACGGATTTATTTTCCATATCTAGTTTTCCTCTTCCATTGCCTCTACTTCTCTTCCACTTTTAGCGCCCCTTCCTTACTCTTCCTCTTTACTTATACTTTTAGTTCTCGCCTCTCTCGCCTCTTTCTTTCCTCTACCATACACTTATTACAATGACAAAGGTGGTATTGAAATATAATGATGAAACGATACTATAATGATAATGGTACTGATATGATGGTGATATTGATGATATTGATTACTCATTCGGTATTGTCAAATATTGGCGACAGTGATGATACTGATTTCATGACACTAATATCAATAAATGATGACAAAAGTGATAAACTAATGCCTGATGAAGACAAGACATAAATCCATTGTGATAATAGACTTGAAATTGATGATGATGATAGTGATGAAGGTGAAAATGATGATGACGACCTATCTATCATCTTCACGTGTACAGAGGGGGAACGTGATTGCAGAGCCCCATTCACGGATTGCAAGGCACACCAGCATCACTGAGCTGTGTTGACAAGTCATGCAACTATGACGTCTGAAGGTCGATGAATATGGTGACGCACATCACCATGTGACAAGGAAACACGGTGTGACGAAAAAAAATAAGACTTCATTCACAAAAAATTATTTTTGTCATACAGAGAGAGAGAATAATTTTCATTCAACAATGACATATTATTTGGATACACAAAGAAGTTTTCGTTCATTCACAAGGACAGTATAGTAATTTAGAGATTTTTTTTATATTTTTCTTTTTAGATATCGTTTTCTCCCACTCCCACAGACGTCTACACCCACTCTTACAGAGGTCTACTTCATGAACTGTGTGAAAGATACTAAAACTTAGTAAAGACTGTAGGTTTGTGAAGAATGTTGGGACTTATTGCAAGATTCTCGATCTGAATTCCTTACTGTGAACCACAAGTAGCTACGAGACGCCACAGTGAACCACACAGTAGCAACCAGACACTATAGTGAACCACACAGTAGCTACCAGACGTTTCCCGGTCCAAAGGAGAAGGAGAGGGGACCAAACTTGCACAACACAGTCATCAGCTGAAAAGAGAGATTTCAACGCACAAAGGAAACCGATCCATGTTTGTAAGGGGCGTGTGTAGCACTATGAGGTTATTGGCCACTGTCTGCACCTAGTTTATATTTAAATGGAAGAGTTTACCGTCCTGAGATATTTGCTTGGGTAACGCCGCCACACCTGACGTGATCTCAACCACCACACTACCAGACCTGACGTGACCACACCAGATAAGACCACACAACCACCACTCACAGCACCGCTCCTGTGCTTGGTAAGTCCACTACGGGCTCACCATAGCCCGTGCTACTTGGAACTTGTTCCGAGTAGCTGAATCTATAACAGCAACAACCACCACAACAGTTAACACCACACCAGCCAACACTATACAGTTGGTCTTTACCCAAGATCAACAAAAGTACTAATTAGCGAAAATGAGCACCGAGCTTTTGTGGAAAAAAAAAGTTTTACGAGCTGGAAAATTGAACTTTAGACCGGAAAACCCTGGCACTTAACGCAGGGAGAGGAGAGAAAGTGGAAAGTGAGCCTCGCAGTCAATAACTGGGTCGCGAAAATGGAAAGTGACCTAAAAATAATGGAAAGAAGCAGTCAGTTATTGAAAACTGTATTCACTTCAGAAACTTTCATCCGAGAGGATTTAAATTGACTGAGGTGATTGATGATATTAGGTGAGAGATGGGAGAGCGTACGACACAAGAGCGAACGACACAAGAGCGAACGACACAAGAGCGTACGACGCAAGAGCGTACGACGCAAGAGCGTACGACGCAAGAGCGTACGACACAAGAGCGAACGACACAAGAGCGTACGACACAAGAGCGAACGACACAAGAGCGAACGACACAAGAGCGAACGACACAAGAGCGAACGACACAAGAGCGAACGACACAAGAGCGAACGACACAAGAGCGAACGACAAAAGAGCGAACGACAAAAGAGCGAACGACACAAGAGCGTACGACACAAGAGCGTACGACACAAGAGCGTACGACACAAGAGCGAACGACAAAAGAGCGAACGACACAAGAGCGAACGACACAAGAGCGAACGACAAAAGAGCGAACGACAAAAGAGCGAACGACAAAAGAGCGAACGACACAAGAGCGAACGACACAAGAGCGAACGACACAAGAGCGAACGACACAAGATCGAACGACACAAGATCGAACGACACAAGAGCGAACGACAAAAGATCGAACGACAAAAGAGCGAACGACACAAGAGCGTACGACACAAGAGCGTACGACAAAAGAGCGTACGACACAAGAGCGTACGACACAAGAGCGAACGACACAAGAGCGAACGACACAAGAGCGAACGACACAAGAGCGAACGACACAAGAGCGAACGACACAAGAGCGAACGACACAAGAGCGAACGACACAAGAGCGAACGACACAAGAGCGAACGACACAAGAGCGAACGACACAAGAGCGAACGACACATGCTGCCAGGCTGGCTGGAAAGCCCAGCAACAATATATAAATATTTCACTTGTGTCAACCATGGACGACTTTTCCCAGAAAGAACACAAAAAATTAACGAGAAAAGGCAAAATGAATGTTTTCTCTCAGTCTATTGTAAAAATTCATCTATATTTGCCCAAAACGCTTGGTGTACTAGTGGCTTCATTAGTTTGTGTAACTCCTGCCCATACAAATGTACATTTCTCTTATTTTTTTTGTAATCAAATACTTTTGAACAAAAATTCCATTTAATGTTGTCATATTCGAAGAGGGAGAACTGATCATCATCTCCAATCTCAAACGCTACTGATTAAAATGATTGGGTAAAACACATGTTCCTCCTCTACAGAACTTTACAAATTGTTGGCCAAAATTCCCGAATCAAAAAGAATTTCCAATTTGACTACAGGTCAACAATTCACAATTTCTGTCTCACTCACCGCCAACTTCTGCGTGCGTGAGTGTGCGTGTGCGCGAGTGTGTGAGTGTGTGAGTGTGTGAGTGTGAGTGTGAGTGTGAGTGTGAGTGTGAGTGTGTGTGTGTGTGTGTGTGTGTGTGTGTGTGTACTCACCTATATGTACTCACCTATATGTGCTTGCAGGATCGAGCATTGACTCTTGGATCCCGCCTTTCGAGCATCGGTTGTTTACAGCAATGACTCCTGTCCCATTTCCCTATCATACCTGGTTTTAAAATTATGAATAGTATTTGCTTCCACAACCTGTTCCTGAAGTGCATTCCATTTCCCCACTACTCTCACGCTAAAAGAAAACTTCCTTACATCTCTGTGACTCATCTGAGTTTCAAGCTTCCATCCATGTCCTCTCGTTCTGTTACTATTCCGTGTGAACATTTCGTCTATGTCCACTCTGTCAATTCCTCTGAGTATCTTATACGTTCCTATCATGTCCCCCCTCTCCCTTCTTCTTTCTAGTGTCGTAAGGCACAGTTCCCTCAGGCGCTCTTCATACCCCATCCCTCGTAGCTCTGGGACGAGTCTCGTTGCAAACCTCTGAACCTTTTCCAGTTTCATTATATGCTTCTTCAGATGGGGACTCCATGATGAGGCGGCATACTCTAAGACTGGCCTTACGTAGGCAGTGTAAAGCGCCCTAAATGCCTCCTTACTTAGGTTTCTGAATGATGTTCTAACTTTTGCCAGTGTAGAGTACGCTGCTGTCGTTATCCTATTAATATGTGCCTCAGGAGATAGATTAGGTGTTACGTCCACCCCCAGGTCTCTTTCACGCGTCGTTACAGGTAGGCTGTTCCCCTTCATTGTGTACTGTCCCTTTGGTCTCCTATCTCCTAGTCCCATTTCCATAACTTTACATTTGCTCGTGTTGAATTCTAGTAGCCATTTCTCTGACCATCTCTGCAATCTGTTCAGGTCCTCTTGGAGGATCCTGCAATCCTCATCTGTCACAACTCTTCTCATCAACTTTGCATCATCCGCAAACATCGACATGTAGGACTCTACGCCTGTAAACATGTCGTTGACATATACAAGAAATAGAATTGGTCCCAGCACCGATCCTTGTGGTACTCCACTTGTTACTGTTCGCCAGTCCGACTTCTCGCCCCTTACCGTAACTCTTTGGCTCCTTCCTGTTAGGTAGTTCCTTATCCATTCTAGGACCTTTCCCCCCACCCCCGCCTGCCTCTCGAGCTTGAACAGCAGTCTCATGTGCGGTACTGTATCAAAGGCTTTTTGGCAGTCCAGAAATATGCAGTCTGCCCAACCATCTCTGTCCTGTCTTATCCTCGTTATTTTATCATAGAATTCCAGAAGGTTTGTTAGGCACGATTTCCCTGTCCAGAACCCATGTTGATGTTTGTTCACAAACCTAATGTTCTCCAGGTGTGCAACCAGTCGTAGCCTAATTATTCTTTCCAGTATTTTACAGGGGATGCTTGTCAGTGATACAGGTCTGTAGTTAAGTGCCTCCTCCCTATCTCCTTTCTTGAAGATCGGCACGACATTTGCCTTCTTCCAGCAACTGGGCAATTCTCCTGACATAAGTGACTCATTAAAGATCATTGCCAGAGGCACGCTGAGGGCCTGTGCTGCTTCTTTTAGTATCCACGGTGATACTTTGTCTGGTCCAACTGCTTTAGTTGCATCTAGAGTTGTCAACTGTTTCATTACCTCCTCTGCTGTCACCTCTATATCTGATAGTCTTTCATCTAGGGTAACCCCTTCCAACAATGGGAGCTGCTCAGGCTCGGTAGTGAACACTCCATGGAAACTGGCATTCAGTGCCTCGCAGATTTCCTTGTCACTTTCAGTATATGCCCCCTCTGTCTTCCTTAGTCTTGTCACTTGGTCGTTCACCGACATTTTTCTTCTTATATGACTGTGTAGTAACTTAGGTTGTTTTTTCGCTTTGATTGCAATATCGTTCTCATAGTCCCTTTCCGATGTTCGTCTTATGTTAATGTAATCGTTCCTAGCTCTGTTGTATCTGCTTCTGTTGTCCTCTGTTCTTTGTCTTCTGTACTTCCTCCACTCCCGCCTGCTGGCCATTTTTGCTTCCTGACACTGTCTGTTAAACCATGGGTTATTATATTCCTTCTTATTTTTTCCCTTTACCGTTGGTATAAATCTCTCTTCGGCCTCCTGGCATTTCTGTATGACTAGGTCCATCATATCTTGGACTGTTTTTCCTCTAATTTCTTCCTCCCACTGCACTTCACCCAGATAGTCCCTTATCCTCATATAGTCCCCTTTCCTGTAGTCAGCTCTCCTTTCCCAGATCTCTTGTCCCATGGTCATAATTTTGAATTCCATCATGTAGTCAAAGACTAGGACACAATGGTCACTGGCCCCTAGAGGTATTTCATGCTCTAAATTCTCGATATCTTCTACGTTCTGGGTGAAAATCAGGTCTAATAGGCTCGGTGCATCTCCTCCTCTTTCCCTTGTGTCTTCCTTCACATGTTGTGTCAGGAAATTCCTGTCTATAACATCTACTAATTTTGCTCCCCACGTTTCATCCCCTCCATGGGGATTCCTTGATTCCCAATTTATCTCTCCATGATTTAGGTCCCCCATGATCAGCAGCTTCGCTCTCATTCTGTGGGCTAGTGTTGCTGCCTTCTGCAGTTCATCTATACATGCTTTGTTGTTGTCATCATACTCCTGCCTGGGTCTTCTACTGTTTGGTGGGGGATTGTAGATTACCATGATCACAATCTTCCTCCCATCTACTGTCAGAGTTCCATGTATGAAGCTTGTGCACTCATTGGTAACTCGATTTCCCAGGTCTTCAAACTTCCATTTCCGCTTTATTAGGAGTGCTACTCCCCCTCCCTGTCTCTGTGTCCTCTCTTTTCGTATCACCTGGTACCCTTCAGGAAAGATTGCATCTGAGATCATGTCATTAATTTTAGTTTCCACAATTGCAACTATGTCAGGATCTGCTTTACTCACTCTTTCTTTTATCTCTTCTGCTTTATTAGATACCCCATCAGCATTGGTGTACCAAACCTTGAGATTCTTCATGGAAACTCTTGTACCAGAGTTCTCCCTTTCTCTGGGGGTCTGGGGGGATCTGGGGGATGTCTGGGGGGTGACTGGGGGCAGAGGGGATCTGGGGGATCTGGGGGGTGTCTGGGGGATGACTGGGGGCGGGGAGGGTCCGGGGGATGTCCGGGGGGATCCAGGGGGTGTCTGGGGGGGTCCGGGGGGTGTATGGGGGGTGAAAGAGTTCAGGAGGGGTGCTTGGGGGGCTACTGGGGGCTGGGCTTCTAGGAAGGTAGGTAGGAGGGTCTGGGGTAGGGCCTGGGTAGGTAGGTCTGGAGTAGGAAGGGCATACTGGGTCTGAAGATTAGGGAGGGCATAGAGGGGTTGGGAGATGGCGTAAGGTTGGGAGACAGATAGAGGTTGAGAGGTTGGGAGGGGGATGGATAGAGGGGGTGGGGGGGACCTCCCACCTCCCTCGCAAGGGTGGGGGGTCACATGGAAGGAGAGGGGATGAGGAGGGGTGAGGGCAGGGCAGGCTTTGGGTGTTGAGGGGATGAGGTCTGGGTGGGTTCTTGGGGTTGAGGGGATGAGGTCTGGATGGGATTTGGGGGTTGAGGGGATGAGAGCTGGGTGGGTTTTGGGGGTTGAGGGGACGAGGGCTGGACGGGTTTTGGGGGTTGAGGTGATGAGGGGGTCCTTGGAATGTGGGATGAATTTGACTCCAGTGGGGTCAGAGGGGTCAAGGGATGTGCTGGGGAGATAAGCAGGGGCGGCTGATTTGGGAAAGGGGTGACCTGAGAAGCACTTGTGAGCTGGTTAGCATGGGGTGGATTAGCACTGGGGTGTGTAGCTGCGCTCAAATGGGAAGAGTCGTATTGTTGTTTGCTTGCTCTGTGGGCAATCTGTTCCTCCTTCGTCATGAATTTGTCAATAAATACGTTGTAGTAATTTTCGCTACCTCTGAGTAGGTGTTTGTGATGCAGTATGTAATCCACTGCCTCTTCGTTAGTGAACTGTACCAGGACAGGTCGTTTCCTGTTACAGTTGTATGGTCCAATGTGTGTGTGTGTGTGTGGTGTGTGTGTGTGTGTGTGTGTGTGTGTGTGTGTGTGTGTGTGTGTGTGTGTGTGAGTGTGAGTGTGAGTGTGAGTGAGTGTGAGTGAGTGTGAGTGTGAGTGAGTGTGAGTGAGTGTGAGTGTGAGTGTGAGTGTGAGTGAGTGTGAGTGAGTGTGAGTGTGAGTGAGTGTGAGTGAGTGTGAGTGTGAGTGAGTGTGAGTGAGTGTGAGTGAGTGTGAGTGAGTGTGAGTGAGTGTGAGTGTGAGTGAGTGTGTGTGTGTTCTAGATTCGTCCAAAGCTTTTATTGAGAGTAAAGCAAGCACGTCAACCTGTTGAACGTTGCCGTTCTCTTCAACATCTGCCGTTGTTGAGCGCGTTGATTCGTACTGTGCGGGTCACAGCGACCTGTCATCAGGGAGGCTGCATCTCCCAGAGCCCAGCATCCGTGTCACTGAGGAGGCCAGGCCGCCCCTCACCCTCCTGGACGACTTCGTCTCCTTGTCTTGATGGCGGAACTGTAATTTTTTCCACGCCCGTTGATAATGTGCATGTGACGGCTAGTATCCTGCCTGTATCGGCCAGCAAGGGAGGGGGGGGGGAGTTAAAGGTGGGGGGGCGAGTTAAAGATGGGGGGGGGGGCGAGTTAAAGATGGGGGGGGGGGGGGGGAGTTAAAGGTGGGGGGGGGGGCGAGTTAAAGGTGAGGGGGGGCGAGTTAAAGGTGGGGGGGGCGAGTTAAAGGTGGGGGGGGGCGAGTTAAAGGTGGGGGGGGGCGAGTTAAAGGTGGGGGGGGGGCGAGTTAAAGGTGGGGGGGCGAGTTAAAGGTGGGAGGGGGGCGAGTTATAGGAGGGTGGGAGGGGGGCGAGTTATAGGAGGGTGGGGGAGGGGCGAGTTATAGGAGGGTGGGGGAGGGGCGAGTTATAGGAGGGTGGGGGAGGGGCGAGTTATAGGAGGGTGGGGGAGGGGCGAGTTATAGGAGGGTGGGGGAGGGGCGAGTTATAGGAGGGTGGGGGAGGGGCGAGTTATAGGAGGGTGGGGGAGGGGCGAGTTATAGGAGGGTGGGGGGGGCGAGTTATAGGAGGGTGGGGGGGGGCGAGTTATAGGAGGGTGGGGGGGGGGGCGAGTTATAGGAGGGTGGGGGGGGGCGAGTTATAGGAGGGTGGGGGGCGAGTTATAGGAAGGGGGGGGGAAGAGTTTAAAAGAGTTTAACAAGTCACACGTGGATAGAATCACGAGAAGTGCGTGAGACAGTTAACTAAATCTGTCACCTGAGATCGGTCACAACACGACAGGAGGGCCCGAATGTGACGGTCTGCGCCCCATAATAGGTCACAAGACCAAGAGGGAGGACCCATGACGTACACAGCGACGACAACACCTTTGCTCACAATGAAGTGTATCGGAGATGAGAGACAAAGGTGTAAGTGGCAGGCGCGCGCGAGTTAGTGTTTAAGATGAGCGGCTTCAAGTATAGTGGTGCAGGCGGAGGTTCTGGGCCCGCAGGGGGCAGGTGGAGGTTCTGGGCCCGCAGGGGGCAGGTGGAGGTTCTGGGCCCGCAGGGGGGGAGGCGGAGGTTCTGGGCCCACAGGGGGGGGGGAAGCGGAGGTTCTAAACCCACAGGGGAAGGCGGAAGGGAACGGAATTGTCAGGGGTAAGCGCCAAAGTCATTACGACTATATTGCACTGGGATGGTGTCAGGATAAGGATTTGGGATGGGATGGGGGCGGGGGGTAGGGGAGGAATTGTGCCCAACCACTTGGACGGTCGGGGATTGAACGCCGACCTGCATGCTACGCAGACCCCGATAAACAGCATTAATTAGCAGATGTGATAAACAGACGCGATAAACACGCTTTTTAAAGAGACCCAATGAAGAGACGAGATACACAGACTCAATTAAGAGGCGAGACAAGCAGAATAAGTTTAGAAACTGATAAGAATCTGTCGTGTTTGTGTACGAACACACAAACACAAGACACTTGGTGTGACTATTAATCACACCAAGATAATTGTTGATGTCAATTGGAGAATGAAACATATGAGCACTGTGTTCTCGATCTAAAATGACGTAACTATTCTCATTTGCAAAATAAACTCTTAATAGAAGTCTGAGAAATGGACGGCCCTGGCCAGGATATATCAAGGTCAGGACGACACAAGCTCTTAAAAGACCTGCTGGGATTTTTTTCACAGCTTGTGAAAAAATCCCAGTATTAAGACTGAGTGCCCTTTACCGCACATTATCTTAGGTTGTGAGCACCTTTCAAAATCACACCCCGGACCTCGCAATCGGCGATCTGGCCACGACCACCGGCCCAAGAGCTGTGGCTTATCTCACCCATCGGAACTAAGGTGCCAGAGTAGTTCTTCAAGTTGCTGTTTCTATGTCATTTCGCTTTTGATTCATGAGCTGGTGGATTAACAGGTTGGGGCCGACCGCGTGACGATGGCCGCTCTGCCCTCGAGATACCATCAATGGCCTTGTTTACCCCCAGATCTACAATGGTGTTTCCGTGCCATCATCCCGGCTTTACTAAGCCAGCTTTAATTCCCCTTCTGGCCAGGTAGTGATTTCCCCCGACCTATGGAAGCGAGCTTGTTGCTCAGCCCAGGGAATTAGGTCTTTCATCTGTTTAATTCCTTGTGATAACTATGGGTGCCGAGTGACTTTCACCCCTGAAGCCAGAGACCTGTACTTACCTCCACGAATCCTGACTCGGTAACGTGGCAGATGCAGCTAAATCATATATACAAAATGGTTTCAGAAGGAGAGCGCGAGTGTAGGGTAGGTTTCGGCATGGCTGTCTTCTGTGAGAAATTCATGAGTGTGGCGAGTTTCGGGTCTGGCTATACCCTACACACATTATCAAGCCCCCACGACGCCTCACAATACTTGACAACACATCACTCAAATAACACCTGACAACATCTGGCAATACGTGGCTTACTTTAGCAACAACGCACAATACCTGCCAACGCGGGACCGCACAACCTGATACCTTTTCATACCTTTCACAACACACAACTCTTAATGCGATCTGAAAACTCGACTCATCCCAACACCTCGCAACGCTCCACAACACCTCGCAACGCTCCACAACACCTCGCAACGCTCCACAACACCTCGCAACGCTCCACAACACCTCGCAACGCTCCACAACACCTCGCAACGCTCCACAACACCTCGCAACGCTCCACAACACCTCGCAACGCTCCACAACACCTCGCAACGCTCCACAACACCTCGCAACGCTCCACAACACCTCGCAACGCTCCACAACACCTCGCAACGCTCCACAACACCTCGCAACGCTCCACAACACCTCGCAACGCTCCACAACACCTCGCAACGCTCCACAACACCTCGCAACGCTCCACAACACCTCGCAACGCTCCACAACACCTCGCAACGCTCCACAACACCTCGCAACGCTCCACAACACCTCGCAACGCTCCACAACACCTCGCAACGCTCCACAACACCTCGCAACGCTCCACAACACCTCGCAACGCTCCACAACACCTCGCAACGCTCCACAACACCTCGCAACGCTCCACAACACCTCGCAACGCTCCACAACACCTCGCAACGCTCCACAACACCTCGCAACGCTCCACAACACCTCGCAACGCTCCACAACACCTCGCAACGCTCCACAACACCTCGCAACGCTCCACAACACCTCGCAACGCTCCACAACACCTCGCAACGCTCCACAACACCTCGCAACGCTCCACAACACCTCGCAACGCTCCACAACACCTCGCAACGCTCCACAACACCTCGCAACGCTCCACAACACCTCGCAACGCTCCACAACACCTCGCAACGCTCCACAACACCTCGCAACGCTCCACAACACCTCGCAACGCTCCACAACACCTCGCAACGCTCCACAACACCTCGCAACGCTCCACAACACCTCGCAACGCTCCACAACACCTCGCAACGCTCCACAACACCTCGCAACGCTCCACAACACCTCGCAACGCTCCACAACACCTCGCAACGCTCCACAACACCTCGCAACGCTCCACAACACCTCGCAACGCTCCACAACACCTCGCAACGCTCCACAACACCTCGCAACGCTCCACAACACCTCGCAACGCTCCACAACACCTCGCAACGCTCCACAACACTCGCAACGCTCCACAACACCTCGCAACGCTCCACAACACCTCGCAACGCTCCACAACACCTCGCAACGCTCCACAACACCTCGCAACGCTCCACAACACCTCGCAACGCTCCACAACACCTCGCAACGCTCCACAACACCTCGCAACGCTCCACAACACCTCGCAACGCTCCACAACACCTCGCAACGCTCCACAACACCTCGCAACGCTCCACAACACCTCGCAACGCTCCCACAACACCTCGCAACGCTCCACAACACCTCGCAACGCTCCACAACACCTCGCAAACGCTCCACAACACCTCGCAACGCTCCACAACACCTCGCAACGCTCCCACAAACACCTCGCAACGCTCCCACAACACCTCGCAACGCTCCACAACACCTCGCAACGCTCCACAACACCTCGCAACGCTCCACAACACCTCGCAACGCTCCACCAACACCTCGCAACGCTCCACAACACCTCGCAACGCTCCACAACACCTCGCAACGCTCCACAACACCTCGCAACGCTCCACAACACCTCGCAACGCTCCACAACACCTCGCAACGCTCCACAACACCTCGCAACGCTCCACAACACCTCGCAACGCTCCACAACACCTCGCAACGCTCCACAACACCTCGCAACGCTCCACAACACCTCGCAACGCTCCACAACACCTCGCAACGCTCCACAACACCTCGCAACGCTCCACAACACCTCGCAACGCTCCACAACACCTCGCAACGCTCCACAACACCTCGCAACGCTCCACAACACCTCGCAACGCTCCACAACACCTCGCAAACGCTCCACAACACCTCGCAACGCTCCACAACACCTCGCAACGCTCCACAACACCTCGCAACGCTCCACAACACCTCGCAACGCTCCACAACACCTCGCAACGCTCCACAACACCTCGCAACGCTCCACAACACCTCGCAACGCTCCACAACACCTCGCAACGCTCCACAACACCTCGCAACGCTCCACAACACCTCGCAACGCTCCACAACACCTCGCAACGCTCCACAACACCTCGCAACGCTCCACAACACCTCGCAACGCTCCACAACACCTCGCAACGCTCCACAACACCTCGCAACGCTCCACAACACCTCGCAACGCTCCACAACACCTCGCAACGCTCCACAACACCTCGCAACGCTCCACAACACCTCGCAACGCCTCCACAACACCTCGCAACGCTCCACAACACCTCGCAACGCTCCACAACACCTCGCAACGCTCCACAACACCTCGCAACGCTCCACAACACCTCGCAACGCTCCACAACACCTCGCAACGCTCCACAACACCTCGCAACGCTCCACCAACACCTCGCCAACGCTCCACAACACCTCGCAACGCTCCACACACCTCGCAAACGACTCCACAACACCTCGCAAACGCTCCACAACACCTCGCCAAACCGCTCCACCACACCTCGCAACGCTCCACAACACCTCGCAACGCTCCCACAACACCTCGCAACGCCTCCACAACACCTCGCACGCTCCACAACACCCCTTCCCCCCCTGTCCCCACCCCCCCGCTCCACACCACCTCGCAAGCGTTCCACAACACCTCGCAAACGCCTCCACAACACCTCGGCAACGCTCCACAACACCTCGCAACGCTCCCAACACCTCGCAACGCTCCACAACACCTCGCAACGCTCCACAACACCATCGCAAAACGCTCCACAACACCTCGCCAACGCTCCACAACACCTTCGCAACGCTCCACAACACCTCGCAACGACTCCACAACACCTCGCAACGCTGCACAACACCTCGCAAACGCTCCACAACACCTCGCAACGCTCCACAACACCTCGCAACGCTCCACAACACCTCGCAACGCTCCACAACACCTCGCAACGCTCCACAACACCTCGCAACGCTCCACAACACCTCGCAACGCTCCACAACACCTCGCAACGCTCCACAACACCTCGCAACGCTCCACAACACCTCGCAACGCTCCACAACACCTCGCAACGCTCCACAACACCTCGCAACGCTCCACAACACCTCGCAACGCTCCACAACACCTCGCAACGCTCCACAACACCTCGCAACGCTCCACAACACCTCGCAACGCTCCACAACACCTCGCAACGCTCCACAACACCTCGCAACGCTCCACAACACCTCGCAACGCTCCACAACACCTCGCAACGCTCCACAACACCTCGCAACGCTCCACAACACCTCGCAACGCTCCACAACACCTCGCAACGCTCCACAACACCTCGCAACGCTCCACAACACCTCGCAACGCTCCACAACACCTCGCAACGCTCCACAACACCTCGCAACGCTCCACAACACCTCGCAACGCTCCACAACACCTCGCAACGCTCCACAACACCTCGCAACGCTCCACAACACCTCGCAACGCTCCACAACACCTCGCAACGCTCCACAACACCTCGCAACGCTCCACAACACCTCGCAACGCTCCACAACACCTCGCAACGCTCCACAACACCTCGCAACGCTCCACAACACCTCGCAACGCTCCACAACACCTCGCAACGCTCCACAACACCTCGCAACGCTCCACAACACCTCGCAACGCTCCACAACACCTCGCAACGCTCCACAACACCTCGCAACGCTCCACAACACCTCATAACACCTGTCAACCATTAAAATACCCAAGTTTATTTAATTACATGACTCAAAACACACATTAAATATGTTATTAAATATGTTATTAAATGATTATATTTTCTGTATCAGGGTGTTAACGGTGTTATTACAGAGTAGAACTACAGAACACACCATATCCAGTTGGACATACAAAGCACGTACTCAAACGTTCGAATATAGGGCCTACAAAACACGCCAGCGCTCCCGTGGTAATAAGTAGTTCACTACGGGCTCACCATAGCCCGTGCTACTTGGAACTTTTTGTTCCAAGTAGCGAATCTTAAACATCTCCCGTGGGATTTACAAAACACCCTAGCGTTCTCAATCACAAGTGAAAACACCCACATGCAAAATCAAATAACTTACGTAATTTCACGAAATATTTAACTGTTCTTTTCTAAATCAATTTTTATCCACACACTTCCCAAAGATCTCTGCCCTAATATTTCCTACAGCCTTAATTGTCCTCTCCCAAATGTCCTGCCTTCTTAAAATCATTTCCGCCCCTCCAGCCCTACCGTCAGCGGAGCCCTCCCCCACAGCCCTACCGTCAGCGGAGCCCTCCCCCTCAGCCCTACCGTCAGCGGAGCCCTCCCCCACAGCCCTACCGTCAGCGGAGCCCTCCCCCACAGCCCTACCGTCAGCGGAGCCCTCCCCCACAGCCCTACCGTCAGCGGAGCCCTCCCCCTCAGCCCTACCGTCAGCGGAGCCCTCCCCCTCAGCCCTACCGTCAGTTGAGCCCTCCCCCACAGCCCTACAGCCAACGGAGCTCTCCCCCACAGCCCTACAGCCAACGGAGCTCTCCCCCACAGCCCTACCGCCAACGGAGCTCTCCCCCACAGCCCTACCGCCAACGGAGCTCTCCCCCACAGCCCTACCGTCAGCGGAGCCCTCCCCCCACAGCCCTACCGTCAGCGGAGCCCTCCCCCACAGCCCTACAATCAGCAGAGCCCTCCCCCACAGCCCCACAATCAGCAGAGCCCTCCCCCACAGCCCCACAATCAGCAGAGCCCTCCCCCACAGCCCTACAATCAGCAGAGCCCTCCCCCACAGCCCTACAATCAGCAGAGCCCTCCACCACAGCCCTACAATCAGCAGAGCCCTCCCCCACAGCCCTACAATCAGCAGAGCCCTCCCCCACAGCCCTACAATCAGCAGAGCCCTCCCCCCACAGCCCTACCGGCAGCGGAGCCCTCTTTCACAGCCCTATAGTCAGCGGAGCCCTCCCCCACAGCCCTACCGTCAACGGAGCCCTCCCCCACAGCCCTACAATCAGCAGAGCCCTCCCCCACAGCCCTACAATCAGCAGAGCCCTCCCCCACAGCCCTACAATCAGCAGAGCCCTCCCCCCACAGCCCTACCGGCAGCGGAGCCCTCTTTCACAGCCCTATAGTCAGCGGAGCCCTCCCCCACAGCCCTACCGTCAACGGAGCCCTCCCCCACAGCCCTACCGTCAGCGGAGCCCTCCCCACAGCCCTACAGTCAACGGAGCACTCCCCCACAGCCCTACAGTCAACGGAGCCCAGCCCTACAGTCAGCGGAGCCCTCACCCTCAGCCCTACAGTCAACGGAGCCCTTCCCCACAGCCCTACCGTCAGCGGAGCCCAGCCCTACAGTCAGCGGAGCCCTCCCTGACCGCATAGGATATTCTGCGGTGTTCCTCGTTCGGCTAAGCTTGTGCCGCGGTCTGAGAGAGGAGGCCACACCAACACAGGGATCCGGTGTTGGTGGCGGCATCGGGTATCAGGTGTGGGTAAACGTCCACTTTGGGCGCCCTCACCTGATACACCAACACACACTTGAACCAGCGTCCTCTACCGGGATGACACTTCCACTCTTTTGTTCCTACTCCTCAGTCTCGCTAAACACCTGTCCTATTTCGAACATACTTTCCACATTGACCCCGTTAGATTATATCAGACACTCAAGCCCATATACCGTATATCTAGACGGATAAGGCGACACTTAAATCATCAAAAATCAGCACCATTAAACCAAGAGTTAATTTCTTATAAACTAGATACAAGAAATAGGGGCCTTAAAATTCTACTCAAAATACCAACCTTCAAAACAAAAAAAAAATTCAGCTGTTATATTTTTGGGGATATAGGAAAGGAGTACTTCTTCTGGCTGGAAGAAGGGGGACCCTTAGCCTCGGAGGAAACCACACAACGCATTATAGGGAATGTTTAGGTCCCCTCCAATACAGTTTCTGTGTGCTTTTCTCCTACCAATATACAAGCTATTATATTGTAAATACAAAAACACTAACCTCATACAATCTCTAATACAATAAAATCTTCACTGATGAATCACCGAAGAATTGCTGAGATCTCCAGTCTTGATAACAGCTGTTGTAGTGTACACAATTTTAACTTTGTACTAAAATCCATTACGTTTGTGTACGTTAAACCAATAAAAGCATTGTAAACTAAAAAAGCACTGTAAAATACAAAAAAAGCATTGTAAAATCCTTCAGAATCACCGAGGCCGAGCAACCCTCCAGCCACACCCTGAGCCACACTGTTCAGACTGTGGTCACGTGCCTCAGGCAACATGGATGGAATGTAAACAAACCAGTCCTCGACCATGGATGAACTACCAACTACCGCTACAGACGGTAGTCTGCTGGTAGTGTTTACCCTATGACAGACCTCAATGACAACATTCTGACAACTCAAATAATTTACAGGTAGTACATTACCCTTAATGTATTACCCTTAGTACCTTATATCGGGTAATACATTATTGTATGATACCTTGTTGCTGGTAATACATTCAATGTAATTAATTCATTGTCAGGTAAATCACCGCCTCAGTTTATTTGTGCTCACCGACCTAAACTTCACCACAGATGGTTAGGTTATTTTGGGGGTAGACTTGCATCACCAAGATAAGCTAAGACCATGGAATTCAAGACTTAAATTTGGTGGTCGTCTTATCTATAAGACTTCTTACCTGTAAGGCATCTTACCTATAAGGCATCTTACCTATAAAACGTCTTTCCCATAAGTCACCCTATCCGTCGAGATGTACGGTATTTCCATTGCTTTTCATGCTCTTGCGTGAAAAGTTAACCCGATTGGAAGCCTAACCTGATATTGGAAGTCTACATCACGCATCTTATATGTCACACTACCCATCTTTACCCAACAATCACACTGACCCTTATCCACGCTGCATATCCTTGTTGCACCCACACTGATGTATATCCATGTTGTTCCTCACACTGATGCATATCCATGTTGCAAACATACGAGTCAGTCTAATTTAGGGCACTTGTTGAGAGGTGGTCTCAAATCCCCATCTAGCTTCGTGGCCATCATCACTGGACGTAACACGATTTATGGGCATCGTAACAAATGTCATGCCCATCATTACATGTGTCAAGGGAATTATAACAGGTGTCATGGTCATTATGCCTGACCTAACACGTCTATCCATCCCCACCATCCCTCCTTCCCCCATTCCCTTCCACCCTAACAACTCATCCCCTCTGTTCCATCTCACCTTTCAGCCTCCCCCCCCCTCTCCCCCCTCTCTCTCTCTCTCTCTCTCTCTCTCTCTCTCTCTCTCTCTCTCTCTCTCTCTCTCTCTCTCTCTCTCTCTCTCTCTCTCTCTCTCTCTCTCTCTCTCTCTCTCCCTCCCCTTCACCCCTCAACCCTCTCTTCCTTTCCCATCTTTACTTCTCAACCTCTATTAAATTCTCAGCCCCCATCTGCCTCTCAGACCCACTATGCTCTTCAAAAAGTCCCCACAAGCTGCCTGGGCCCCATCTGCCCATCCCCACCTAGATACCTGATCCCAGAGCCCCTTTTGCATGTCTCAAGGCTCGGTATACCAATGCTGATGGGATACTCAATATCCCAGTATGCTGCGTGGGCGAGTACGTGTGTGTGTATTTTCGTGAGGGGGATTTCTCTATTTCACCCCACGAAAATCTTGGAGGAATCCACAGGGAGGCAGAGACAACAGAAGTAGATACATTTCTCGCAGCTAATAATACCAATTGAATGGTGAACACTCCTTTTATAGCCACTGAAAATATTATTAAAAATTTAAAGGTTTGTTAGCTTTCCCTAGTTGACGCTGAATCCCACTGTTTATATTGCTTTTATGGAGACGGTAACATGTAATCTCGGATGATAATCCAGACTTATGGGAAATTGAATTTGGGTATTACGCCTTGGATACTAGTGTCTGGGCACTAGGGTCTGGGCACTACTGTTTGTGCACTAGGGTCTGGGCACTACTGTTTGTGCACTACTGTTTGTGCACTAGTGTTTGCACTCTGAATGTACATGTGTCCTCAATCATTGCAGTCACCAACACCGGCCATGAAGGCGTTTGGCTCCCAACTTTCTCGACAAGGAATATCGATCTCTTTACTGGCCGCTCTCGTGCCATCATTGGTCAGATGAAAATCAAGACGGACGAGTTGGTTTGCCCAATTACTTCAAGACGGATGGCCAGCAACACATCATTACCAACTCGGCAGTTCAAGATGACGAACTTAACTCCTTCTCCCGTTGACGGGTGGAGCCTCTAATCTGGAAGATCCAGGAAGTCTGTGGCGGACTAATCACCGGGTGGACCGGCAGAGTTAGTATTTAACTCGCGCCTAAGATTGCGAAATATTAAATTTGATAGCAAGTTACGAAAATAAAAAAATTGGCAAGTCAATCGACATGTCAGTTTTTGTATGGAATCTGTGAGCCCGCAAGTTGCGAGAGAGGGGCCAGATTCCCGAAGCAGTTACTCAAGCACTTACGAACCTGTACATCTTTTCTCAATCATTAGCGGCTTTGTTTACAATTATTTAACAGTTAATGAGCTCCGAAACAGCATGAGGCTGTTTATAGCAATAACAAAAATTGATTGGGAAGTTTTCATATTTGTAAACTGTTTAACAAATGTAACCAAAGGCGTCAAAGATTGAGGAAAGATCAACACGTTCGTAAGTACTTGCGTAACTGCTTCGGGACTCTGACCCCCAGATCAGTGTCGAGCATGGCCTCGTGGGGACGCTAGCTTCTCTCTCTCTACTTACTTCTAATAACTAAGTTTTGAATCTAATATTTGTTTATTTAAGTCCACCGTCATCGTCAAAATAATTTGTATATTGATCATGAACTTAATAATTCTCTCTTCAACGCGATAGACAAAATACTGAGAGAAAACTAGCAGTTATGGTTCTTTGGAAAGTATGGTATGGCTCAGAGTTATAATTATGGAAAGTTCTTGGTACACACCTTGCTGGAAGGGTCTTCAAATCCATGTTGCGGAAAGTTTCTTAGTACATACGCTGCCAGAATGGGTACTGGTACAAACATGTTAACTAGCCTTGGTGGCTAGCTCCTCACGAACAGTGGTTAGCTCCTTACGAACGGTGGCTAGACCCTCGTGAACGGTGGCTAGGTCCTCACGAACGGTGGCTAGGTCCTCACGAACGGTGGCTAGGTCCTCACGAACGGTGGCTAGGTCCTCACGAACGGTGGCTAGGTCCTCACAAACGGTGGCTAGCCAGTCATGAGCGGTGCCCAACTCCTCACAAGCGGTGCGGTGAGAACAGAAGGCCGGTAAGGTACGGGCACGCGCTGGGGTGGTTTGGCGCGTGGCTTAGAGGGACGACCCAAAACACTCGTGCACTTGTGGACACTTGTGGCGGCTGTGAGACACTCGCTCACACTGTACTGACACTTTGCTTCAGTATTAGTGCATGAGACGCCTCACGACGCTGGCGTCGCTCGCGGTTCCTCCACTTGGTTGAGGGACGCACAAGTGAGACCCCCTTTACTGGTACTTGTACCCTTAACACTAGTGGCTCTGCTCTCCAGTGATTCGCACTAACACACTGGACTCACATGCGGCACCTTGTTGTGGTGACCCGGGTCTTGAAGATGAGGAGTTAAGAGGTTGTCGGTGGAGAGGTAATACTTGCAGTCACTGAACCAGGTGCTTCCTGCGTCGATTGAGAGGGTTTATAGGCGCTTCTTTACATTCTGTACACTGTTTCAAGACTGCCAGGCGAGGCCTCCATCTAGCCTCGTTTTAGAATGATAAAATTACCTTTGGAACTTTTCACTGCGAGTTGTGGTTGACCACAATGATGTATGGAAGCGTATTAATCACGTGTATTGGAAATCAACTTCATTTTAAGAGTTTAGCCTGAGTTCACAAAGGCGAACACTCTCCTTTCAAGATGAAAACGACAACTTCTTCATATGAAGATAGTTCGCACCTTGGAAACGGTTGCAGTGGTTCTTTTTCTGTATGCAAACAGGATCTCGGCTTACTAAAACGGTGTACCTGTTTTCTCTCTCCTTGTTCGTAGCCACACTGGAATTGCTTGCATCTACTGTGCAGATGAAACTATCTGTGAGAAAATGGACATTTCTCTTCCCAACGTCCACACCCATAGTGGCAGAATGCTGTGCAATCCTTTGCATCTAGTAGCCATATGTTGGACCATTCCTCAAGTCTGTCCAGCTCATCTTGTAGCTTGCTATTCTCCTCTGTCATAACAATTCTCATAATTTTAGCATCGTAAGCAAACATTGAGAGGAATGAGTCTATATCGTCTGGAGATCATTTACGTTTAACATAATGAGTAAGGGTTTACAATCTGCCGGACTCTACTAATGATATCTCGCTATTGTAAGGTCTCATCTCTCACAGACCCACACGGTTGTGGCAGTGAATATCATCAGCAGATCCTCATAGTCTTGTGTTTAGGGAATATGAATGACATCCTCATTCTCCTGTGTGACAGTAAACGTGAGAAACATCATCACTGTCCCGAGAGGCAGTAAACATTATCAGCATCTTCACTGCTATGAGACCTGACATAATTATTTAGATTTTTGCAAAATGATTTATATACGAGCTGTCAGTGAAGGCGAAATAGTGTATATATGTTGGTGTTGCTTCACTGCGTGAGTACTAATGTGTCTGGACCAGGTTATCGGGTCAGAAGTTGAGCATTATTCTCACTCACTGAGTTACTCCTGACTCAGGTTGGAGTTACTCCTGATTCAGGTTGGAGTTAATTTGTACTAAATCCGGAGATATTCCTTACTGAAATCGGCGATACAGTGGTAGTATAGTACATCCCAGGGGTCAATCTACTCATCCAATATTTATTCATGCAAACCGAGACTCACAGTGAGTAAATTATAATTAAGGTAATTTATATTGTCTCACCAGACTAAGGCCCCCTGCCAGGCCCCGGCCTTTATCTCCCGTCTTTAGCCAGTAGACAAAAAAATTAAATAGAGTCGTGTTATTTTCAAAGGCCGCCAAGTTCGTTAATTTATGTCTTGGGGATTACATTGCTCCCCCTAATGAAAGATTTGAATTCTCATACGTGTTTGTGTGTGTGTGTGTTTGTGAGAGGGATGATTTATCTGATGTGATCCTTATCAACGATATTTATGGCAGTACGAGTCCGTCCAGGCAATGTACCATGTATTACGAGCTCCTGAAGTACCAGCGGTGAATTTTATAACACTGGTGGTTGTAATGTTTGTGTTTTTATTGCAGCATTCTGCTGGTGTTTGGGTCTCTTACAAAGCAATATTCTGATGGTGTTTGGGTCTCTTACAAAGCAATATTCTGCTGGTGTTTGGGTCTCTTACAAAGCAATATTCTGCTGGTGTTTGGGGTCTCTTTCAAAGCAATATTCTGCTGGTGTTTACGTCTCTTACAAAGCAATATTCTGCTGGTGTTTGCGTCTCTAATATAACATTCTGCTTGGTCTCTTATGTAACTAGATTCTTCCAATTTAATTGGGTTTTGCTACCAGTGGTTTAGTGTAGGTGAAGCGCATGCTCACTGTTCTGAATTTACGTGTACTCAGTCCACAGCTAATGAACGAGTAGACTCTGAAAGAGTCCAAAAAAAGCCTACAAACAACGTTTGTTGTGTGCATGTTTATTATTTGAATCAAAGTCATCTGTTTGTACACGTCAACATGTGCACAATATTTTGTGGTATATGCTGCATATAGGCGTCCCATTGTGTGTTTACATACAGGTTATTGAAAGCATTTGCTTATTTGTTTATGTGATCATCAGATATATATTATTATACTGCGATATTATATCACGTCTTCTCTCGTATGAGTTAGGATGTCGAAATGTTCCTAAGCCTAGTTAAGCTTCCTACATTCACTGACCACTGTTTTCTCATGATTTATCATGAAATTGAAGACTCTTTGGTCTAGAGAACTGAGATCTTTAATAATTTCGAATCCATGTCGTCTAGTTAAGTTGTAAATACGCAAACCACATCATCTAGCTAAGTCTCCTTTTCACACCCCGCCGTATACATAAGTTTCTCGTTCACATGTCATCGACTGCCAAGGTAACCCGTGAACTAGCCGCCATCCAGCTAAGTTTACTGTAACAGTCTACTAAGTTGTTGGTACACTTCCCGTCGCCCTGCTAAGTTACCTCATGAACACCTCATTGTATAGCTGCATTTGTCGTATAGCTACGGCTATCATTACTCAGCGGAAGGTCGTACTCAATCACCTACTCACCGGAATGTGGCTGAGGCTGGCGTGATCAGGTCCGGGCCCCCTCAGCTAGTCTGGGCTCCAGGTCCGGGCCCCCTCAGCTGGTCTGGGCTCCAGGTCCGGGCCCCATCAGCTAGTCTGGGCTCCAGGTCCGGGCCCCCTCAGTTAGTCTGGGCTCCAGGTCCGGGCCCCCTCAGCTGGTCTGGGCTCCAGGTCCGGGCCCCCTCAGCTATTCTGGGCTCCAGGTCCGGGCCCCCTCAGCTAGTCTGGGCTCCAGGTCCGGGCCCCCTCAGCTAGTCTGGGCTCCAGGTCCGGGCCCCCTCAGCTGGTCTGGGCTCCAGGTCCGGGCCCCCTCAGCTAGTCTGGGCTCCAGGTCCGGGCCCCCTCAGCTAGTCTGGGCTCCAGGTCCGGGCCCCCTCAGCTAGTCTGGGCTCCAGGTCCGGGCCCCCTCAGCTAGTCTGGGCTCCAGGTCCGGGCCCCCTCAGCTAGTCTGGGCTTCTGCAACACAATAAATATCCTGTTGTCAGTTCATGCAGCACTTAGGACGTGGGTTAAGCCTACATTAGCATGATCAGCGATGGAGAAGGTCATTCAACTGCACCTTTAATGTAAATGATAGAAAATGTTTAAGTAGAACATATAGGGTGATCATTTAATCAATGTATTTGATTGCAATATTGCAAGAATTTACACCACTGGCTTTGAAACCGGTTTAATGCAATGGCAAAATTTTCACCATTTATTTTGATGAAGCTGTGATGATTGCAGTAAATTTGTCATGTATACTAACATTAACTTAAGCTGAACGAAGACATGGAGAAGTCAGACGCGGTTAATTATTATAATATTTCTTGCTGCTACACCAGTCTGTTTTCTAGTTGGCCAAGGAGTAGCTTGTGAGGAATATTGTCTAAAGCTTTTTGGCAATGCAGGAAAATGCAGGCTGCCCCGCCCTCTCTCTGTTGGTTAATTGTTGACGTCATGATACTTGGTTGATACCTGGTTGATGGGGTTCTGGGAGTTCTTCTACTCCCCAAGCCCGCCCGAGGTCCATCAGGCTGAGTTTGGTCCAACAGGCTGTTACTTGGAGCGGCCCGCAGGCCTACATACCCACCACAGCCTCAATATAAGTTGATCAAACAGGATTTATCTTTTGCTGAAACTATGTTGGAAATAAATTTCTAACAAGTCGTTGCTGTGTGAGCGCGCGAGTGAGCTTCCAAAGCGGCCATTAGGATTACGACCCCCAGGCACTATCCACACACCCCTGTGTGTATTTATCTAGTTTTATTCACCTAGTTGTGCTTGTGGGGAGTTGAACTCTGCTCTTTCGGCCCGCCTCTCAATTGTCAATCAATCAACTGTTACTAACTACTAATTAATTCCCCCCCCATCCACATGAAGCAGCCCGTAGCAGCTGTCCTAACTCCCAGATACCTATTTACTGCTAGGTAAACAGGGAACATCAGGGTGAAAGAAATTCTACCCATTTGTTTCCGCCATGGCTGGGGGATCGAACCCCGTTCCCTAGGACTACGAGTCCCGAGCGCTGTCCACTCAGCCACACAGGTCCCCTAATGTGTGTGCGTGTGCGAGGATCCCAGATGAATAAGACAACACCACAACACAGCGGTAGTGTCGCGTCTGCCAGAGATAATATTGTTGCAAATGTGGCTTCGGTGAGGCGAGAGCCCCCGAGACACTTTCCCCTCCCTCAGCCGGGATGCTATCATTAGTCATGTGTGTGTGCCATTAGTCACGTGTGTGTGTGTGTGTGTGTGTGTGTGTGTGTGTGTGTGTGTGTGTGTGTGTACTCGCCTAATTGCTCACCTAATTGTGCTTGCGGGGGTTGAGGTCTGGCTTTTTGGTCCCGCTTTTGTGTGTGTGTGTGTGTGTGTGTGTGTGTGTGTGTGTGTGTGTGTGTGTGTGTGTGTGTGTGTGTGTGTGTGTGTGTGTGTGTGTAGGCAGCCCTGGCGCCGGCACCGGGCAGAGTGACGTCAGTGACGTTAACACTCCTCATAGATGAAGGGTCATTTGCGGTTAATTTAAAGATGCCTTTAATTCATCCTAGTAGTAGTAGGCATCCATCTTAGTCTCAGGAGACTATGTAGTTGCGCTTTGGTTGTCGGTCAGGAGTGGCCTCTCCAGGGCGCCAAGCCAGGGTAGGTTGATACGTGAAGCTGTCACCCATGCAGCAAGTCCCCCCACTGCATGGTAGGAACAATGTAGGACGATTCAGCCTACTAGTATGATCTATATCCTTTATGAGTTCATCCTGTTCTCTCGAATAACACATTGCATTTTGAAGCCAAAATACCCAAACGAAAAAAATGTGATGTATATCACAGCAGCTGGAAAATGCTCACGTTTTCTATGCATGGGTCCTCGGTTAAGTTCGGGCCGTTTAGTACATCATTTTCTGTCCGTTGTGACAACTTGAGAGGACGGGCTGATAAGTTATATCCCCATTTTCACCTCAACACATTCGCCACAATCCTATCGGATGATTGAACCCAAAGTTAATCATACTATTCTCATGCAAATGCCCGCTCATAATTTTCTCCCATTTTGTACCTCATTAGTATCTGTTACGAGCAGCATCTCTCGTCATAATGGTGATGAATGCGCGAACAGTTCGCGGGCAACCGCGGGCAGCCGCGGGTGGGCGGTATGCCGATCAAGACAAGCTTTGGACCCTCGGGGTATAAGCCGGCAAAAACCTTACCTAGCCTCTTGGTTGCCCAGCTTTCTGCCTGACCTCAAACACACCGGTTTCTGTACGTATTCAGTGCTAAAACGAGACAATTTTATGGAATAATGTGCTGCTGATATAGTGTGGGGAGGGACGGTATCTCACGGACAGAATCGCCAGAGAGGAATACTGTCTCTCATGCTCCCGTCAAACACAAGCATCACCGTCATTTATAATAGCAGCACCATCAACACTTGCTACACCACTAGCAAAATATCAACACTAGCAGCGACTTTTATCTTACGTTCAGCACCTGTAGGCTCACGGCCAGCACTAACCTAACATAAAGCACTTACCCCCCACCACTAACCCGAACAATAGCAGTACCGTCACACTAACATTAACCCGAACTCAAGCAGCATCGCTAGCGTCACTGAGCCAAACTCAGTCGACAGGATGAACCACCCAGCGGGTTTTCTTCCTATTGGGGAGTGTTGTACATGCTGCTATGACGGTATGTCTACTCACAGGATGAGTGGCGCTGCCTAATAAACTCGCCCCTCGGGACAAAATTAAACAAAAATAGGCTGCAGCACCACCACCACCAGCACTAACACAAGCAGCACCACCACCACCACCAGCCTAAGGAAAGGCAGCACCATCGAATCATCACCAACAAGATGGCTATCATCATCTTCCACCATAATGCCCCCTATCTTGAGATGATTTGATGGTTTCGGGGCTTAGTGTCCCCGCGACCCGGTCCTCGACCAGGCTTCCACCCCCAGGAAGCAGCCCGTGACAGCTGACTAACTCCCAGGTACCTATTTACTGCTAGGTAACAAAGGCATCAGGGTGAAAGAAACACTGCCCCTCGTTTCTCTCTGACGCCCGGGATCGAACCCGGGATCACCCGTCCAGTGTTCTGTCCGCTCAGCCACCGGCTCCTAGCCCCTACATAGAGCTACGTATCTCAACGCAAACTTTAGACTTGTCTCTCATGGGCGGCAGGGTGGTCTGCCGCAGTGGGCCACCCACCACCAGTTTGGCATGGGGCCACCCTTGCCGCTGACACCCGCAGGCGGCGTCTGTCATACTAGTGCCCCGCCGCTGACACCCGCTGGCGGTAGCTGTCACGGGCATGCTCCTCGACATGCGCCTCCCGCATGCGGACACGACAGGCTGACGATGTTGTACAGCACGGCTCGGCTTTTGTTTTTCGTTTCAAGGTTCAAGCGACTTGTGTAGGCGTGTAGGTGGTGTGTAGGTGGTGGGTGTGGCTGTAGATGGCGGGTTTGGCTGTAGGTGGTGTGTAGGTGGTGGGTGTAGGTGGTGTGTGTAGGTGGTGTGTGTAGGTGGTGTGTTTAGGTCGTGGGGTGTGGCTGTAGGTGGTGTGTGTAGGTGGTGTGTGTGTAGGTGGGGGGTGTAGGTGGTGAGTTTGGTTGTAGGTGGTGTGTGTTGTTGTAGGTGGAGGGTGTGTAGGTAGTAGGTTTGCGAGGGGGCTCCGGTAGCAGGTACACCCCAGCGAGGGGGCTCCTGTAGCAGGTACACCCCAGCGAGGGGGCTCCTGTAGGAGGTACACCCCAGCGAGGGGGCTCCTGTAGCAGGTACACCCCAGCGAGGGGGCTTCTGTAGCAGGTACACCACAGCGAGGGTCTCCTGTAGCAGGTACACCCCAGCGAGGGGCTCCTGGGCAGGTACACCCCAGCGACGGGCTCCTGTAGCAGGTACACCCCAGCGAGGGGGCTCCTGTAGCAGGTACATCCCAGGGAGGGGCTCCTGTAGCAGGTACACCCCAGCGAGGTGTTCCTGTAGCAGGTACACCCCAGCAAGGGTCTCCTGGGCAGGTACACCCCAGCTGGTGGGGTGTGGCTGTAGGTGGTGTGTGTAGGTGGTGTGTGTGTAGGTGGGGGGGTGTAGGTGGTGAGTTTGGTTGTAGGTGGTGTGTTGTTGTAGGTGGAGGGTGTGTAGGTAGTAGGTTTGCGAGGGGGCTCCGGTAGCAGGTACACCCCAGCGACGGGGCTCCTGTAGCAGGTACACCCCAGCGAGGGGGCTCCTGTAGCAGGTACACCCCAGCAAGGGGCTCCTGTAGCAGGTACACCCCAGCGAGGGGCTCCTGTAGCAGGTACACCCCAGCGAGGGGCTCCTGTAGCAGGTACACCCCAGCGAGGGGCTCCTGTAGCAGGTACACCCCAGCGAGGGGCTCCTGTAGCAGGTACACCCCCGCAAGGGGCTCCTGTAGCAGGTACACCCCAGCAAGGGGCTCCTGTAGCAGGTACACCCCAGCAAGGGGCTCCTGTAGCAGGTACACCCCAGCGAGGGGCTCCTGTAGCAGGTACACTCCAGCAAGGGGCTCCTGTAGCAGGTACATCCCAGTGAGTGGCTCCTGTAGCAGGTACACCCCAGCTAGGGGCTCCTGTAGCAGGTACACCCCAGCGAGGGGCTCCTGTAGCAGGTACACCCCAGCGAGGGGCTCCTGTAGCAGGTACACCCCAGTGAGAGGCTCCTGTAGCAGGTACACCCCAGCGAGAGGCTCCTGTAGCAGGTACACCCCAGCAAGGGTCTCCTGTAGCAGGTACACCCCAGCAAGGGGGCTCCTGTAGCAGGTACACCCCAGCAAGGGGGCTCCTGTAGCAGGTACACCCCAGCAAGGGGCTCCTGTAGCAGGTACACCCCAGCAAGGGGCTCCTGGGCAGGTACACCCCAGCAAGGGGTTCCTGTAGCAGGTACACCCCAGCGAGGGGGCTCCTGTAGCACATACACCCCAGCGAGGGGGCTCCTGGGCAGGTACACCCCAGCAAGGGTCTCCTGTAGCAGGTACACCCCAGCAAGGGTCTCCTGTAGCAGGTACACCCCAGCAAGGGTCTCCTGTAGCAGGTACACCCCAGCAAGGGTCTCCTGTAGCAGGTACACCCCAGCAAGGGTCTCCTGTAGCAGGTACACCACCTCCAGGACGCCAACAAGGTCTCCCGTGGGCCTGACTGATCCTGTTCTCAGCAACACAACACGCAACTCACATTATAATGAATATCAGAACAAGTTTGTTTGGAGTGCTTGTGGGGGTATTGTTGTTGGTGCTCGTTAACAAAGTGGTTACGGCTATTCATTTACGGGCTCACCATAGCCCGTGCTACTTGGAACTGTTGTTCTGAGTAGCTGAATCTAACACAACAACAACGGCTATTCATTGTGTTCCCGTGATTTTGGGTACAATACAGCAAGCAACGTACATGCGTTACTACATTTTTTTCACCTTTACGACAACTTGTAATAAAGTTGTATTACTTTGTGTGTGTGTGCTGCGATATTCGTTAACGATGGCCCTCGTTTTCTACATCGTTAGCAATAATTATTTAGCAATCAATCCCTCGTTAATCTCTCGTTAATCACCCATACTCAAGGTTTATGCTTCGTTTACCTCGGCCTCTTCCTTCTCGCCGGAGCCATGAACAGTTTATTCAAGAGCTTATTATAACATCAATAACATCATTTACTCACGGGGAAGAGTGTGGATCCTCCCGAAGCGAAAACATTCTGAAAACAAACATTCAAAACATTCTGAAAACTCCCACGAAAGAGCCAAAGCTCAACCCCAGCACGCACAACTAGGTGAATACACACACACACACACACACACACACACACACACACACACACACACACACACACACACACACACACACACACACACACACACACACACACTAGCAGTGTGCCAAATAGCCTTCCTGTCAGTGGATCATTGTGCTGTGCTGTTGAATATCAGGGTGAAATGGGAGACTAGCAGCGCGGCCCACCCAGGCCCTATCTATAGCCTGGGTGGGCCGCTTTATTAAATGTCACGGACAAAAATAAACAAACACCCTTAAGTACTCAGTACTTACCTATGTGTCATGTTGCATGATTCATATCGTATGATACATATCTCAAGATACGTGTTTCATGATGTCTGTAGCTGAATGAGTACTCAGTAGCTACATATGCATCATTTTGCATGCCCGTGAGTACTCAGTACAGAGTACTAGATGGGGTACCCGGATGTGCCCCCGGTCTCTTTACTCGCTTTCCCCTCTTACTGTTTACTCCTCTCTCTCTCTCTCTCATCCTCTCCCCTTTTCTTTCTCCCCTCACCATCTCTCTCAATCTCCACTTTTGACCACTCTCTCACACCCTCTACCTTCGTACCTTTCTCCTTCGGTCTTTCCTTCGGTCTTTCCTTCGGTCTTTCCTTCCATCTTCCTAGACACTACCCCTCTCCTTCCTCCCTCCCTCCCCCTCTTCATTCCTCTCTCATGCTCCCCCTTCCACTAGCTTGCTCTCTCTCTCCCATCCCTCCCTTCCTCTTACTCTCTCTCTCACCCCTCAATCCCTTCCTCCTCCTCTCTCTCTCTTTCTCTTACATCCCTATCTCCCTTCCTTCATCCTCCTCCCTCTCTCTCTCTCTCTCTCTCTCTCTCTCTCTCTCTCTCTCTCTCTCTCTCTAAATCTATGTACATATATCTCAGGAGATACTCCTCAATATGAACCGTGTTGACATTTTTCAGGACATAGTGGCCTGGGGCCCTCGAGCAAGGGGACTGACAGCCACACAATGGCCAATGGTCCGCTGAGCTCTTCAGTCCTCTGATTCCAAAATTTGCACATCATTCAGAGGGTGAAAGAGAAGAGACGGTCGCACCTGCGTCTCGACTAACACGAGGTACACTGTAAGGTACACGCAAGGTACACAGTGAGGTACACGCAAGGTACACAGTAAAACACAATACGGTACAATGAGCTTATTTAACAACATCTACCCAAGTGGTGGTCGAGGTAAGGATTTCTGTTTCCGAGGTGGGAGTACAGTGGATGAGTTGGAGACGACTCCATTTCATCCACCGAAGTGGGCTGGATGAAGAGAAGGGAAGTTTCAGGGGAAAGGGGCAAGCCATCACGACTATGTAGAACTGGGAAGGGGTAAGGAAAAGGATTTGGGATGGGACGGGGGAAAGGAATGGTGCCCAGCCACTTAGACGATCGGGGATTGAACGCCGACCTGCATGAAGCGAGACCGTCGCTCTATCGTCCAGCTCAAGTGGTTGGACATGGGCTGGATGAAAATGCTGTCATTAGTAGACTAATTTGTCCGGATACTGTAGGCCTATATTGCTATTGGCCTTAATGTTATTAGCCGTGTACAACTAGGTGAGTACACACACATGATTGGTATGAGCTACGATGAGAGACTACGAAAACTAAACCTCACGTCGCTGGAAGAAATAAGAGTTAGGGGAGACATGATCATCACATACAAGATTCGCTGAGGAATTGATAGGGTAGTTAAATAAAGACAATTTATTTAACACAGAGGGTACACGCACTAGGGGACAAAGGTGGAAATTGAGTGCCCAGAAGAGCCATAGAGATATCCGAAAGAACTTTTAGTGTCAGAGTAGTTAACAAATGGAATGAATTTGGAAGTGTTGTGGGGGAGGCTGACTCCATACACAGTTTCAAATGTAAGTATGATAGAGCCAAATAGGCTTAGGAATCTGTACACGGGTTGATTGACAGATGAGAGGCGGAACCAAAGAGCCAGAGTTCAACCCCCGCAACCACAACTAGGCGAGTACACAGAATTCAGGCACTTTAACTTTTCACAGCTGACGTGTGGGGCGTGAGGAGAATGATCGCTTCCAAAAAAAATAACTAACCTAAAACTTATAACAATATTATTGCCAAATCTGCAAGAAAGCCGTCTTCAGCAACACACCGTGTGGCAGTAACCTTTCAAGGAGCAGCTAAGGAGAGCCATGAGTCCACCATTAATCACCTCCAGGTAAAAATGCCTGGTATATGTGTATAAAAAGTGGGAGATGAAGCAGCCATCAGACTGCAGGAGGCAGGTGGGCCAACCATCTGTCCTCGAGCTGGAGGAGGAGAGATCCCAGCGTGAGATAGAGTGATGCAGCTTATCTCTCTCTACTCTTGGGCTCTAAGAGAGATCCCAGCGTGATAAAAAGTGATGCAGCTTATCTCTCTCTCTCTCTTCTTGGGCTCTAGGATCTCTGCGTGATAAAGAGTGATGGAATCTCTCTCTCTCTCTCTCTCTTCTTGGGCTCTTGGAGAGATCCCAGCGTGAGAAAGAGTAATGCAAGCTTCTCTCTTCTTGTCCTGGAAGAGAGGAGATACAAGTGCCACTCTCCAGACTCTCTCTCTCTCTCTCTCTCTCTCTCTCTCTCTCTCTCTCTCTCTCTCTCTTAGTATTATTTTTAATAACTTTCTCTCTTTATATTCATTTTTTTCGTCTACCTCTCTATCTTTGGCTTATAAAAGTTGTTTCATTTTAGTTAAACCAAAAGGTTGAGAATTTCTTTCACTATATGATGAACACATTTCTAATTATATCTATGCAGTACAGATGCTACAGATGTCTATGTAGTGTGTATATTCTATATATATATATATATATATATATATATATATATATATATATATATATATATATATATATATATATATATATATATATATATATATATATATATATATATACTTTATGTGTGCTTGTTAGCCTTGTGAAAGCACTTCGGCCACTTCATGCTCTAAAGTTCAATAAATATGTAGTTTAGAAACTAAAAAAAATCATAGAAGTTGGGCCCAAGTTGAACCTTAGTCCTAGCAGTGTTGCTGTTGAATTTACCTTGCCACAGTAAATAGTTAAATGCTCCAACCTTCTTAACAAACGTGATCTGACTTAAGCCTACTCCTTTACTTTGTTTACCATTCCTATAACCATCCTCTTATTCTTACCTTCATCCCCATTCTTACCTTTCATCTTAGTCTTACCCTTTTTATCTTACATGTTCCTCACTCTCTTACCTTTTGCATCTCTCTTCCTCTCTTTACGACTTGATAATGGTTCACGACGGGCCGAAACGCCGTCGTTTCTCCCTTCTCTGACGGGTAGTTTGGTCAACATGTAATTGCTATTTTTCGTAAAACTGCCAGATGGGCGCTAGACTTGAGAGATGTATCATATGCACTAATTTTATATCTTTTTGTAACTAATAATAAGGGGTCATTATAAACAAGAAGATGGCGAATGATCCCCCTTCCCCTTGCCCCCCTCTCCCTCCCCCCCCCCGTCCACCCCCCCCCCCCCGTCCACCCCCCCCCCCCCCCTCCTTCAGGTGGGCCAGAAACCTTAGCCCACAGGAAGGCCATGAGCACACCTTAAGACACCTGACAATCTGTTACCATTTATTATCCAAAATTACTAGTCAATCTTTTATTTGTTTCGCATTCTTAAATGTCTGTAATGCTAGATTATTCCTTTTCGCTAAACTGCATGGAAGGTGCCATTAACTGGCTTTGTAACTTGTATAGTTGTGGCTTAATTTGTTCGAAATTGAAGGCTGGGATAAGATGGAATTCCTCCGATCAAGGGAACGGGATGTAAACTGCGAGATTTGATTGCTTGATAGCCGGTGGACAGGGTACATTAGCCCTACACTCGGAGATTATTTGGTTTCTAATGGCTGGGTAATGTTGGTGTTTGTCGAGTCGAGTGAAGCTTGCAACATTTGACCTTCTGTTCAATCATGAGGTTGCTGACTAACGTTGACAATTTAATCTTTTTTTTGCTGCGGTGCTTCATCACTACGCACATGGACAATCACACACACACACACACACACACACACACACACACACACACACACACACACACACACACACACACACACACACACACGTACAGGTGGAATGCATTAGGCAGTGATGTAGTGGATGCAGACTCCATACACAGTTTCAAATGTAGATATGAGAAAGCCCAGTAGGCTCAGGAACCTGTACACCAGTTGACTGACACTTGCAAAGCGGGACCAAATAGCCAGAGCTCAACCCCAGCAAGCACAACTAGGTGATTACTTACCCTCTGGAACACACACACACACACAAGGTTCTTCTAGCACGGACTCAATATCCCTCCGTGCACACCGATCTATAGTTACAAAAGAAAAAATACTGAGAATCCACAAATTCCCACCGTTCCTGCCGGATGAGGGAACCATAACTTGCATCACCTCCTGCTGGTGTGTACTATAGTGACTCAAGACGCAAAACTTGATGCGAAACTTTGCTTTTACCGATATATATATATATATATATATATATATATATATATATATATATATATATATATATATATATATTGTGACGATAATCTCTTTCAAGATAGATTGAGCCTGCTCTTCCCTACATAAAGTTACTTATATACATACAACAATAAGATGCTACCTTCAAGATACGTGTACCAGTAGCACAAAACGTTTTGACCAGGAGGCAAACGTACCCTAAACTTCCCTCTATTCCACACTCCCTCCAAGCTGGCTCGCCACCGTCATAAATCCAACAAACTATCATTCCCAGCCTGTCTGCTTCTGTTTGGTGACCCGCCGACTGCTCACCTGCACCTCAGCGCCCTCTACCAAGTCGATGTCTGGGCTTGAACCAGCCATTGAAGTAAGAATATCTTGTGCTCTCAAGATGTGAACAACTAACTGATATACGCTCTGTCTATCAGGTGGATGTTTCTCAGCTAGCGCTTTATTCTCAGCACCTGCTTATTTAATATTGTCTTTATATTATTCCTAGGGTAACGTCACCCTTGTTCTTAATTTTTATGTTATATTTTTTGACTTGTTTGTTTGCACTGTACATAAAAAAGGAATTGTCTTTGTTTTTAATTTGCTTTCAGTTTAATTAAAGTTTCATTGTTCATACTATGTGTTTTGCGTGTATTTCCTTACTTTACCACAGACAACAGCCAAGCAGTCGATCTTTTTTTTCTTTAATGTGATAGGCATTGACACCAGCCATTAGGAGGACTGCCGAACATCTACACTCCTTCATTTTTCCGTCTCAATATATATATATATATATATATATATATATATATATATATATATATATATAATGTCGTACCTAGTAGCCAGAACGCACTTCTCGGCCTACTATGCAAGGCCCGATTTGCCTAATAAGCCAAGTTTTCCTGAATTAATATATTTTCTCTGATTTTTTTCTTATGAAATGATAAAGCTACCCGTTTAATTATGTATGAGGTCAATTTTTTTTTATTGGAGTTAAAATTAATGGTGATATATGACCGAACCTAACCAACCCTACCTAACCTAACCTAACCTAACCTATCTTTATAGGTTAGGTTAAGTTAGGTAGCCGAAAAAATTAGGTTAGGTTAGGTTAGGTTAGGTAGTCGAAAAACAATTAATTCATGAAAACTTGGCTTATTAGGCAAATTGGGCCTTGCATAGTAGGCTGAGAAGTGCGTTCTGGCTACTAGGTACGACATTATATATATATATATATATATATATATATATATATATATATATATATATATATATATATATATATATATATATATATATATATATATAATATGGGGAAAGTCAGTCAGACCATGACGTGGACGCTACCTCCATTAATAGTAATAGTAAGTAAAAGGCTTACATGCAACAATGAACACATCTCTTGGTGTTCAGTGAGGTTTTCCCACCTTTTTGAGTCTCTATGATCGTAACTCCTAGTATATTTTTTGGTCGTTGCTGCCACGAACGCCCTACGTTCGTTTTTTCACGTTTATTTTATGTTTTGGTCCTTAGTTTCGTTCACCATATTTCACGCTCTCTTTACTGCCCTCTTTAATGCCCTCTTTACTGATATTTATCCTCGCAGGCCGGGTCTTACATTCTCGACACCCTTAGTTATTCACGGTTTACTCTGTGTGAGATTATCTATTGATTCCACACTTTTTGAGGTTCCGAAATTACAGATGGAGACAATATGTATTTTGTCGTTTAATTTAACTGTACAACTCAACACGGAACAACCAGCTCACTATACAGGTCCACACTCCCCACATGCCTATGAAACACAAGTTAAACACACATATACCGATGAATCACATGTGTAACACCCCACAGGTGTAACTCCAAGCAACTGGGGCAAATGTACACCGCCACACAGGAGCAATGCAACCCATATGAAACCGCACAGAGGTCCAACTCCCCCCACACAAGCACAGGGCTGATCAAACATAGAACACTAACATTATAGCTACAACGCTTCACAGCTGCCACACAACACAAGCTGTGTTGTGTTGCAGCTCAAAGCGAAAACACAGAGCAACACATGCAATTAGCACAGCCACAATACAAATGCAGTTCAGTTGCAACACAATTGCAATACAATTTCAGTTGCAGCCGGCGGCCGAGCGGACAGCACGCTGGCACGTGATCCTGTGGTCCCGGGTACGATCCCGGGCGCCGGCGAGAAACGATGGGCAGAGTTTCTTTCACCCTATGCCCCTGTTATCTAGCAGTAAATAGGTACCTGGGAGTTATTCAACTGTCAAGGGCTGCTTCCTGGTGTGTGTGTGTGTAGTGTGGGGAAAAAATAGTAGTAGTAGTAGAAACAGTTGATTGACAGTGGAAGGGAAGGGAACTATCAGGAGAGAATGCCAAGCCATTACGACTATATAGCACTGGGAAGGGGTCAGGGTTAGGATTTGGGATGAGACGGGGGGAAGGAATGGTGCCCAACCACTTGGACGGTCGGGGATTAAACGCTGACCTGCATGAAGTGAGACCATCGCTCTACCGTCCAGCCCAAGTGGTTGGGCTGGACGGTAGGAGAGGCGGGCCGAAAGAACAGAGCTCAACCCCCGCAAGCACAACTAGGTGAATACAAGACATGCACGAGTTTTGGTCAGAGTTCTAATTCGGTAAAACTTTTTAGTACCTAGATCCCAACACTCGTACATATACGTCATTGGTACAATTGCAACACTGGTATAGTTGCAACACTGGGTGCATAAACCGAAACTGTAATACACCAACAAATCACAGGTACAGTAGTTAACTTAGCACGTGTTCAACCCAACACAGGCACAGTACCTAATTGTCTATTATATGCTTTTATATGTCCATTATCCCTTCGTGTGTCTTTGTAGGATGACAAACAGGCATGCATATAGACAGGAAGATAGGCATGCAAGCATACAGAGAGACAGGACAGGAGATCTACCAACAGGCATAATTTTGAATGTTTCTAAGCTGGGCTGATACTAACGCTTCGCATTGTTCCCTCCCTCGTTCACCTTTTCATTGACGACGGCTCAGTTAAGTTGGGATGAAAGCAACTTTACTAGTTTCACATGTGTGTTATTCGGCATTAATGTAATAAAGTGTTCAGTGAGCATTTCTTGCAAATCTATATATTGTATAATAAATTGCATAATAATCATAATCATAATGATAATAATAATAGGGTGGTAGGAGAAGTCAATATTCGTATGTATTTAAAGTCATACGACAAGTTTTTTTTGAATGCTCTTTATTCTCTTCTCCGAGTGCTAGAGCCACCACTGGTTCCAGCCCCAGCAAGGCCATTTGGAATCTTCAAGTATTTTAAATGCACACACACACACACACACACACACACACACACACACACACACACACACACACACACACACACACACACACACACACATGATTGTGTGTGTGTGTGTGTGTGAACATGATTAAAGAGATCCTTAAAGAGGTAAGGATGGAGGGAGCTGAGCGAAATGTTGAAAAGGTTTTCAGGCTTGGAAAGTACAAGGACAGAGACCGAATGATAAAGGTGGTTTTCATGAGCGAAATCGCGAAAGAGGAACTGCTAGCAAGGAAGTGTTGTCTAAAAGGTGTAGAGAAGTTCAAGAAAATATTTCTGCAGAGGGATATGACAAGGGAAGAGAGAATACGGACAGCAGACGCGAGGAAGGAGCGCAGGGAGAGAGAAGGAAATCAGAGTACCACAACCCAGAACCCTACAATCCCAGAGCGAAGTGGAGAACCCTCCTCAAACAGTGCAACAGCCACAGGGAGTGGGGCACCACCCCCAAATTCTACCCAACAGACACCCAACCTGCCCCATCCCCTGTCAGCCCCCCACTAAGTACCCACCTAGGGCACCCTCCCCCCACCCACCCCCTCCCCCCACTCACCCCCCTTCTTCCCCTCACCCCTCTCCCCAGGACCTCCCTTCCCCCCCATCCCCCATGCCCTCCCTTCTCCCACATGCCTTCCCGTCTCTCCCACCCCCATGCCCTCCCTTCCCCCCCTCCCCCCAAAGCCCCCCACTCTCCCCCACCCCACCTAAGTCTTCCCCTCTCCCCCACTCCCCTAAACCCTCCCCTCTTCCTCACCCACCTCAGCCCTCCCTTTTCCCCCACGCCCCCCAAGCCCTCCACCCTTTTCTCTCCCCCCAAGCCCCCCCATCTCCCCTATCCCCCACAGCCTCTCCTCCCCCCATGCTTCCCCAACCCTCCCTCTCTTACCCACCCCCTGTACCCTCCCCCTCTTATCCACCCCCTGTACCCTCCCCCTCTTATCCACCCCCTGTACCCTCCCCCTCTCCCCCACCACCCCAAGCCCTCCCTCCTCCACCAATCCCCCCATGCCAGGTCCCCCCAGCTCCCACTCACCCCAGATCCCAAAGGTCCCCCCAGAAAAGAAGCAGAAGAGAGTCAGTTTCAGGGTGATGTACTCGAACATAGATGGGATCACAAGCAAGACAAGTGAACTAAGGGAAAGAGCACAAGAAGTTAACCCAGATGTAATCGGACTCACTGAAACAAAACTCTCTGGAATCATAACGAATGCCGTGTTTCCCCAGGAGTATACAGTAATAAGGAAAGAGAGGGAAGGTAGAGGAGGAGGCGGAGTGGCCCTACTCATGAGAAGGGAATGGAGTTTTAAGGAGATGGCCATCCCGGGCTGTGAGGAGTTCAGAGACTACATAGCAGGCACCATAACAATGGGAGGACCAAGAATAGTAGTAGCAGTAATATACAACCCTCCACCAAATGACAGGAGACCCAGTCAAGAGTATGAAAACAACAACAAGGCAGTTAACACTATAATTGAGAGGGCAGCCTCTGCTGCCTGTAGAAATAGATCCCACCTGCTCATCATGGGCGACTTCAATCACGGAAAGATTGACTGGGAGAACAAGGAACCGCATGGAGGCGAGGATACGTGGAGAGCCAAACTATTGGAGGTGGTGACAAGCAACTTTTTAACCCAGCATGTCGGAGAACCCACAAGGATGAGAGGCAATGACGAACCAGCGAGACTCGACCTAGTCTTCACTCTGAACGACTCCGACATAAGAGAAATCGGTTTTGAGGACCCAGTAGGAATGAGCGACCACAGTGTACTGGTGTTTGAGTACTTGATTGAAGAAGGGTTATTGAACTCGAGGAGGGATACCGAAACCAAAAGGTTAGCATACCGAAAGGGAAACTATGAGGGGATACGAAAATTCCTAACAGATATAGCATGGGAAACAGAGCTCAGGGGAAAGACGGCCCAAGATATGATGGATTACATCACGCAGAAGTGCAAGGACGCAGCGAACAAGTTTGTCCCAGTCCAAAAGGAAAACAGAGAAATGAAGATGAGAAACCCATGGTTTAATCAAAGATGTAGGCTAGCTAAGCAGCAAAGTAAAAGGGCATGGAGAAACTATAGGAATAACAGGACACTGGAGAGCAGAGAAAGATACCAGAATGCCAGGAATGAATATGTCAGGATGAGAAGAGAGGCAGAAAGACAATACGAAAATGACATCGCAAGCAAGGCAAAGACTCAGCCTAAATTGTTGCATAGCCACATTAGGAGAAAAACAACAGTAAAGGAACAGGTTATGAGATTAAGGATAGGGGCGGAAGGATTCACTACAAATGACAAGGAAGTGTGTGAGGAATTGAATAAGAAATTCCAGGAGGTCTTCACCTTAGAACAAGGAGAAATTCCAGAGGTAAGTGAGGGAATAGCTAACCAGGAACCACTGGAAGAGTTTGAGATTACCAGTGGGGAAGTAAGGAAGTGTTTACTAGAGTTGGACGTGACAAAGGCTATAGGCCCAGATGGAATCTCCCCTTGGGTTCTAAAGGAAGGAGCAAGAGAACTGAGCCTACCACTCTCCATAGTGTATAACAAATCACTGGCAACAGGGGAACTGCCAGATATTTGGAAAGCAGCTAACGTAGTCCCGATATACAAGAAAGGGGATAGACAGGAGGCACTGAACTACAGGCCAGTGTCCCTAACCTGCATACCATGCAAGCTGATGGAGAAGATTGTGCGAAAAAAACTAGTGGAGCATCTGGAGCGAAGGAACTTTGTAACACAGCATCAACATGGGTTCAGGGATGGCAGGTCCTGCCTCACAGGGTTACTTGAATTCTACGACCAGGCAACAAAAATAAGGCAAGAAAGAGAATGGTGGGCAGACTGCATATTTTTGGATTGTCAGAAAGCCTTTGATACAGTGCCACACAAGAGGCTAGTGCGAAAGTTGGAGATGCAGGCTGGAGTGAGAGGGAAGGTACTCCGGTGGATAGAGGAATACCTAAGCAACAGGAGACAACGAGTCTGTGTGAGGGGTGAGGTCTCAGATTGGCGAGACGTCACAAGTGGAGTCCCGCAGGGGTCAGTCCTTGGACCTATACTGTTTCTGGTATATGTAAATGATCTCCCAGAGGGTATAGATTCGTTCCTCTCAATGTTTGCCGACGATGCAAAAATTATGAGGAGGATTGAAACAGAGGATGATAGTAGGAGGCTACAAGATGACCTGGATAGACTGAGTGAATGGTCCAACAAATGGCTGTTGAAGTTCAACCCGAGTAAATGCAAAGTAATGAAACTAGGAAGTGGAAACAGGAGGCCAGGCACAAGATACAGAATAGGAGATGAAGTACTTAATGAAACAGACAGAGAGAAAGATCTAGGAGTTGATATCACACCAAACCTGTCTCCTGAAGCCCACATAAAGAGAATAACGTCTGCGGCATATGCGAGGCTGGCTAACATCAGAACGGCGTTCAGGAACCTGTGTAAGGAATCATTCAGAATCTTGTACACCACATATGTAAGACCAATCCTGGAGTATGCGGCCCCAGCATGGAGCCCGTACCTTGTCAAGCACAAGACGAAGCTGGAAAAAGTCCAAAGGTATGCTACTAGACTAGTCCCAGAACTAAGAGGCATGAGTTATGAGGAAAGGCTGCGGGAAATGCACCTCACGACACTGGAAGACAGAAGAGTAAGGGGGGACATAATCACAACCTACAAAATCCTCAGGGGAATCGACCGGGTAAACAAGGATGAACTATTCAACACTGGTGGGACGCGAACAAGGGGACACAGGTGGAAGCTGAGTACCCAAATGAGCCACAGAGACGTTAGAAAGAACTTTTTCAGTGTCAGAGTAGTTAGTAAATGGAATGCATTAGGAAGTGATGTGGTGGAGGCTGACTCCATACACAGTTTCAAATGTAGATATGATAGAGCCCAATAGGCTCAGGAATCTGTACACCAGTTGATTGACGGTTGAGAGGCGGGACCAAAGAGCCAGAGCTCAACCCCCGCAAGCACAATTAGGTGAGTACAATTAGGTGAGTACACACACACACACACACACACACACACACACACACACACACACACACACACACACACACACACACACACACACACAGGGAAAACATGCCTAACAAACCTTTTAGAATTCTATGATAAAGTAACAAGGATAAGGCAGGACAGAGAAGGCTGGGCAGACTGCATATTTCTTGACTGCCAAAAGGCCTTTGATACGGTACCGCACATGAGACTGCTATACAAACTTGAGAGGCAGGCAGGAGTAAGCGGAAAGGCCCTAGTATGGGTGAAGAACTACCAAACAGGAAGGAGCCAGAGGGTAATGGTAAGGGGCGAGAAGTCGGACTGGCGAACAGTAACAAGTGGAGTACCTCAAGGATCGGTGCTGGGACCAATCCTCTTTCTAATTTACGTAAATGATATGTTTACAGGAGTGGAATCATACATGTCAATGTTTGCGGATGACGCAAAATTAATGAGAAGAGTTGTGACAGACGAGGATTGTAAGATCCTCCAAGAAGACTTAAACAGGCTGCAGAGATGCTCAGGGAAATGGCTACTGGAGTTTAACACCAGTAAATGTAAAGTTATGGAAATGGGATCAGGTGACAGGAGACCAAAGGGACAGTACACAATGAAGGGGAACAGCCTACCTGTAACGATTCGAGAAAGAGACCTGGGAGTGGATGTGACACCTAATCTAACTCCTGAGGCACATATAAATAGGATAACGACAGCAGCGTACTCTACACTGGCGAAAATTAGAACTTCATTCAGAAACCTAAATGAGGAGGCTTTTAGGGCGCTTTACACTGCCTACGTGAGACCCGTCTTAGAGTATGCCGCGCCATCATGGAGCCCCCACCTGAAGAAACACATAAAGAAACTGGAGAAGTTTCAGAGGTTTGCGACGAGGCTTGTCCCAGAGTTACGAGGGATGGGATATGAAGAGCGGCTGAAGGAACTGAACCTTACGACACTAGAGAAAAGAAGGGAGAGAGGAGATATGATAGGGACATATAAAATACTCAGGGGAATTGACAAAGTGGAAATAGATGAAATGTTCACACGTAATAATAACAGAACGAGGGGACATGGGTGGAAACTGAAAACTCAGATGAGTCACAGAGATGTTAGGAAGTTTTCTTTTAGCGTGAGAGTAGTGGAAAAATGGAATGCACTTGGGGAACAGGTTGTGGAAGCAAATACTATTCATACTTTTAAAACTAGGTATGATAGGGAAATGGGACAGGAGTCATTGCTGTAAACAACCGATAGCTGGAAAGGCGGGATCCAAGAGTCAATGCTCGATCCTGCAAGCACATATAGGTGAGTACATATAGGTGAGTACACACACACACACAGTTGAAGAAACAGGCAGGAGCAACTGGTAGGGCTCTCCAGTGGATAAGGGAGTACCTAAGCAATAAGAAGCTGAGAATTACAGTGAGGAGTGAGACCTCAGATTGGCGTGAAGTCACTAGTGGAGTCCCACAGGGCTCTGTGCTTGGACCTATCCTGTTTCTGATATCCGTAAATAATCTCCCAGAGGGTATAGACTCATTCCTCTCATTGTTTGCTGACGACGCCAAAATTATGAGAAGGATTAAGACAGAGGAGGACAGCTTGAGGCTTCAAGAAGACGTGGACAAGCTGCAGGAATGGTCGAACAAATGGTTGTTAGAGTTTAACCCAAGCAAATGTATTGTAATGAAGATAGGTGTAGGGAGCAGGAGACCATATTCAAGTTATCATTTGGGAGATGAAATTCTTCAAGAGTCAGAAAGAGAGAAAGACCTGGGGGTTGATATCACGCCAGACCTGTTCCCTGAAGCTCACATCAAGAGGATAACATCAGCGGCATATGCCAGGTTGCCTAACATAAGAACGACCTCTAGAAACTTGTGTAAGGAATCTTTCGGAACTTTGTATGCCACATATGTCAGACCAATCCTGGGATATGCGGCTCCAGCATGGCATCCATATCTAGTCAAGCATAAGACTAAATTGAAAAAGGTTGAAAAGTTTGCCACCAAACTAGTACCCGAACTGAGAGGTATGAGCTATGAGGAGAGACTACGAGAATTAAACCTCACGTCACTGGGAGACAGAAGAGTTAGAGGGGACATGATCACCACATACAAGATTCTCAGTGGAATTGATAGGGTAGATAAAGACAGACTATTTAACACAAGGGGCACACGCACTAGGGGACACAGGTGGAATTTGAGTGCCGTAATGAGCCATAGAAACGTTAGAAAGATGTTTTTTCAGTGTCAGAGTAGAAGGCATAAGGAATGCATTAGGAAGTGATGTGGTGGAGGCTGACTAAATACGCAACTTCAAGTGTAGATATGATAGAGTCCAGTAGGCTCAGGAACCTGTACATTAGTTGATTGGCAGTTTAGAGGCGGGACCAAAGAGCCAGAGCTCAACCCCCGCAAGCACAATTAGGTGAGTACAATTAGATGAATACACACACACACACACCCACACACACACACACACACACCCACACACACACACACACACACACACAAGTAATATTTAAGCGAGTGAAGAAAGGACCTTAGACGGTCAAGGGTCGATATAACATCAGGGTCATCAAATACATATATAATGTTACCCGGTATTTCAATGATAATTACCCGGTATAACTATGATAATTACTCAGTATTACAGTGAGAATTACCCCTTATTACCGTGATTATAACCCGGTATTACAGTGATAATTACCCGGTATTTCAATGATAATTACCCGGTATAACTATGATAATTACTCAGTATTACAGTGAGAATTACCCCTTATTACCGTGATTATAACCTGGTATTACAGTGATAATTACCTTGTATTACAGTGAAAATTACCCTGTATTACAGTGATAATTACCCTGCATTACAGTGATAACTACCCGGTATTACAGTGAAAATTACCCAGTATTAGAGTGATAATTACCCTGTATTGCAGTGATAATTTCTCGGTATTACAGTGATAATTACCCTGTATTACAATGATAATTACCCAGTATTACAGTGCTAATTACTCGGCATTACAATAATAATAAACCTGGTATAACAGTGATAATTATACGGTGTTACAGTGCTCATTTACAGGTATTTCAGTGATTATTATTATCCAGTATTACAGTAACCATTAACAGTGATTACACTCCAACAGTTGAGTGGCTATTCTGGCTTAGTACTCCTCTGGTGAGGACAAATTTTCTTTCAAATAAGGAAAACCCAGGACAATGTGCTTCATGAAACACCAATCTTATTACCTACAATGAATAATGACGTGAAAAACCTTCTATCACCCGTTTATAATTACAATTTTAATGGGATATAAGAAGAGCATTACGAACTACAAATTTAAGAGCTCGAAATAAATAACTTGTAATATTAATGTTTTATGACGAACATAGTACAGCAAAAAATATTATAATCTACCAATTAGATACCCAACGCTGCGGGATTTGTATTGGGCGAAGAAATACAGTATCGCTATTAAGGTCAGGTTGGTGCTGGTGGAAGGTCTAGGTAGCCCCCCACGGCGGAGATTAGACCCAAGACAAATGTCTAAGTTGCCAGGTACGGCAGCTTGATCTCCGTTTCTTCTTAAGGCTTCTTTCTATCTTCTGAATGTTCTTCTTTCTCTCCTGACCACATTCTTGTTTATATATAAATAATTGATTGATGTATGCTGGTTTTATTCGACTATTGTAGAATATATATATGATCTACTCCAGATCGATCTATCTTTTCCAGATTGATCTATCTTCCCCCACTTCTGTCTCTTCTTTTTCTCTCTCCCTTTTCTCTATCTCCGAACACCATCCACGTTTTATTCAGATATTTTTTTTTTACACAGATGAGTTAAGGTTCTACTGCTGACTCTTCTTAGTAGAAATAGAACTTTACCTTTCCAAAGATTATTAGTTACCCAACTAGGTTCCCCCGTAACACCATCCGCCAATAGGTTTACAACAACGTACCTAATTACTCATGGGTAAACATAGGTGAATAGGTAATGGTCGTTGACCCTATCGACTCTCCCTGTCCCAGGGCTTGAACCCTGCTTAGGTTTACCTGAGTTTACATCGAAGAGACTCGTGGCGCTCCTCTACTCCCCAGAGCCATGCCTGGGGGCAAGGCTCAACTTGTGATAACTTGGTTCAACAGGCTGTTGCTTACAGCTACTAGCTGGCCTCTACAAACCGGTTGGTTCAAGATCTCTTTTGGGAAACTTTTATAATTGTTTCTTTATGAAGTCCACCTTTATTTATGCAATATTTCTTATCATTGCTGGAATAGTATTCACCAGCCGCAGATCTTTGATATTCCTTCATGGTCCCTGAGAGTGCATATTGCACCTCTACTCACTGGTTCGATTCTGATTTTCCTTCAGTATTCAGTATATTTCTTTACAAGATATTGTCATTTTACAGAGCAAATTTGGGACCTGACTTTCCTGTACCTTCCAAGCTGGGTTGATGCCCATTGACAAGTTTTCGCTACCCGAACACGTGGAACTAGTTTTGTATAGGAGCCAGTCACTGCCGACCGCTCATCCTGTGAAGTAATATGGAGGAGGTGAAGAATACAGTTTATATTAATCGATTCGAGGAAGATCTTGTTGACCAATACGAGGCAGTTTTTATTGACCCATACTAGGCAGCTCTTATTGACCCATACGAGGCAGCTCCTACTGACCCATACTAGGCAGCTTCTATTGACCCGTACAAGCACGTTCCTATTCATCCATACTATGTAGCTCCTATTGCCCCATATGAGGTTGCTCCTATTAACCCATACGTGGTCGCTCCCATTGACCCATACGAGTTAGCACCTACTGCCCCATAGGAAGTAGCTCCAATTTTTACCCTGAACCAAGACAGAAAGATAAAATCGTAAATATGAGGAAAAACTCAAACTCAGAATGATTAAATAGGCCACGGCATGATTATCAAGACAGGCGAGGACCTGGGATAGAAGGGGTGGAGTGAAGGGACGATGCCCATCAATTTGGACCCTCAGGGTAGCCGCAAGAAGCAAGGCCACCAACCAGTCCATGTGGCTATTAGATAAAAAAAAAAATGTAGAAAAGAGATAAGGGAAAAAGTTACAAATGAACAGAAGGAAGAAGATTTCAAAGAACAAGCACAAAAATTACAGCAATAACAGAAATACAAAACTACATTTGCTACAGAAGTAGAGAGCAATGATCTTAATTCTTAAAGTGGATGAGTTTAACGTCTTAGTCTAGCTGGTTGTTAAAGGAATACAATGAATGTTTGTAATGCTGCTACAAACCACACAAGATTTATTTTTCAACATACTCAACAATACATTCATACAGTGCTAACCAACCGTTATACATTTTCGTCTCTCCTACAGAGACGTTAGGGAGCTGCTACGGTACATAGTGAGTTATTGAGCACTAAGTCAAAGGAGGTTTAGTAACGCTTTATGCACACGTACGAGGCTCGTTAATCTTCGGAGTAAGCTTAAAATAGGAGATAATAAGCTGGTAATTACCCACCGTCTGAACTACCCCACAACATGGTTAACGAAACTAGCTATTGTGGGGTAAAGGTGGTTTTTATTGTGTTAGATTGTGCTGCTTTAAACATTGTTGCTGTTGTTACAACTCTGCTGCTGCTACAACTCTGCTGCTGCTACAACTCTGCTGCTGCTACAACTCTGCTGCTGCTACAACTCTGCTGCTGCTACAACTCTGCAGCTGCTGCAACTCTGCGGCTGCTGCAACTCTGCTGCTGCTGCAACTCTGCTGCTTCTGCAACTCTGCTGCTGCTGCAACTCTGGCAGTGTTGCTGTTATCACTCTGGTGCTGCTACAACTCGGCTGCTGCTGCAACTCTGCTGCTGCTGCAACTCTGCTGCTGCTGCAACTCTGCTGCTGCTGCAACTCTGCTGCTGCTGCAACTCTGCTGCAGCTACCACTCTGGCAGTGTTGCCGTTATCACTCTTCTGTTGCAACCACTCTGGCACTGTTGCTGCTACAACTCTGCTGCGGCTACATCTCTGGCAGTGATGTTGTTATCACTCTGCTGCTGCGACCAATGCTGCTGTTACTGCTGGTGGAACCATCTGCTGTTGTTGCTGCTGTCAAACTGATTCCGTGTCTGCTGCTGCTCTGCTACTACCTCTGCTGCTGCTGCAACTATTGTTGCTGTTACTGTACCATTGCTGGAGCTGTAACCACTGCTGCTGCAACTGATGTTGCTTCTGCAAGCCGTGCTGGCCGGCAGCCAGTTTCTCCGGTCATCTTATAGCAATTAAACAGCGATTAATGTTAAAGAACTGCATTCTCTAGTGCATTAATTATCAAACGTGTTCGTTCTGCACACCGCCTTCCGTCCCTCCCTGAACCCCCCCTCTCTCTCTCTCTCTCTCTCTCTCTCTCTCTCTCTCTCTCTCTCTCTCTCTCTCTCTCTCTCTCTCTCTCTCTCTCACAGAAGGCAATATGATCATTACTAAACCTTAACACCACAGGTAACTCGAGCACCGTCACACACACACCAGCAGCAGCACCAAAAGTTCTAGTGGGATTTCTTCTGCAAGGTAGTTCGAAGAGTAGGAGGAGAGGAAGGCTGGTTGAGAAATCTGGCATATCATGCGGACACCAAGGTCACCAGGTCTGACGGGTTGCTGGTTCCCACTGATATATATATATATATATATATATATATATATATATATATATATATATATGTATGTCGTACCTAGTAGCCAGAACGCACTTCTCAGCCTACTATGCAAGGCCCGATTTGCCTAATAAGCCAAGTTTTCCTGAATTAATCTATTTTCTCAAACTTTTTTCTTATGAAATGATAAAGCTAACCATTTCATTATGTATGAGGTAAATTTTTTTTATTGGAGTTAAAATTAACGTAGATATATGATCGAACCTAACCAACCCTACCTAACCTAACCTAACCTATCTTTATAGGTTAGGTTGGGTTATGTAGCCGAAAAAGTTAGGTTAGGTTAGGTAGGTTAGGTAGTCGAAAAAACATTATTTCATGAAAACTTGGCTTATTAGGCAAATCGGGCCTTGCATAGTAGGCTGAGAAGTGCGTTCTGGCTACTAGGTACGACATATATATATATATATATATATATATATATATATATATATATATATATATATATATATATATATATATATATATATAATTGTGTGTGTATAATAAGTCAGGACTTAAAAAAAAAGTGAAGTTTGATAACAAATCAAACTTCTAATATTTAAGTTAGTATTGTTAATGCTCATTCTCAGACTTAATCACAAACCCCAAAACACGAAGATGCACGCAATCGTTCCCTTCGCAATAAATGTCGTGGCCCAGTGAAGGACTACCGCAAGTACCATCAGCTGAACCATTACCACTCTCAGTAGCACGCGGCTCATCAGGCGGGGGAATCAGACAGGCTGGACGGGGAAGCCTGACAAGCCACGTCACAGGAGGCGGGAGACAAAGACGAAGTCGACATCACAGGACTCGCCGATGGCCCCGGAGATAAACAGCATCTCCGCCTGGATAACTAACAGGTGGTTGAGGGATGACGGGCCACCGCCGGACTTGAGGAGGAGGAGGCTGCGACAGGGACCCCCCTAGTGGTGGTGGTCCTCCTGCTGGGAGCTCCTCCAGGGCCTCCCAGGGTCCATGTACTTCGCGGGGTAATCAACATTCTCAGTGTCCTCAATATATCACCCTTCCTGAGCTTTAGATTTAGTTTTGCGGTCAACAAATACAGATATAAAATAGAATTTACAACAGGAATAAAACTTTTACGATGGGTCTCGCTAGGGAGGTCGGACCAATACTAGCTTCGGACCCTTTTCCTACGGACCTCTCTGCTACGAACCCCTCTCATTTGGACCCCTCTGCTACGAACCCCACTCGGAATTGACTTTCGTACGTCTCATCGTCTTTCAGTTTTGATTCGAATTGTAACTCGGCAGGAATGAAAATAATTTGTAAAAATAAATGAAACTAAACAAGGCAACGAGAACAGGCTAAGAAAAAAACGGAGAGAGCGAGAGAAAAATGGAATGATAGGAATGAACCAGACAATAAGAAGACTTGAGAGCTCTTCATTACTCACTCGAAGCTCATTAAGCATGCAGGCAATGTTCATGTAAGAGTCCTATCGCCTTACAGCGAAGCCCATCACGCTAACACACCCCTCGCCAGCGTCCACCACAACACCCTCGCCAGCGACCACTACAACTCCCTTGTTCACTGTTCAAGGACTTAAACGCAAATGAACATATGTTCAGCGTCCTCAGCAATATGTTCTTACGTTACATGAGCTCAGAATTTTATTCAGAGACAAAAACAGGAAAAACAAAAACAAAATCAGCGCCCGCGTGCGCGCGCACACACTCCAGGGACTCGGGTTCGGTTTGTTGTTGAATCAGAAATAATTATTCAGTTTCACCTGATGCTTATGTCTACCTAGTACAAAATATGCACATGTGAGAACCTCCGATTAGAAACCGCTCAACCCAGTTTCTAAGTTTATCCAGCAAATACAGTGTTTCTGTATTTGCTCAACGAGCAAATACAGAAACACACACACCCACACAGGTGGAAACTGAGTGCCCAAATGAGCCACAGAGATATTAGAAAAAAAACATTTTTAGTGTCAGACTGGTTGACAAATGGAATGCATTAGGAAGTGATGTGGTGGAGGAAGACTCCATACTCAGTTTCAAGTGTAGATATGATAGAGCCCAATAGGCTCAGGAACCTGTACACCTGTTGATTGACGGTTGAGAGGCGGGACCAAAGAGCCAGAGCTCAAACCCCGCAAGCTCAATTAGGCGAGTACAATTAGATGAGTACACACACACACACACAGTTCTAGGGGGGGCCTGGTAGCCTGGTGGATAGAGCGCAGGACTCTTAATTCTGTGACGCGGGTTCGATTCGCGCACCAGGCAGAAACATATGGGCAAAGTTTTTTTCACCCTGAATGCCCCTGTTACCTAGCAGTAAATAGGTACCTGGGAGTTAGTCAGCGGTCACGGGCTGCTTCCTAGGGTGTGTGTGGGGGGGGGGGGGTGGAAAAAAGTAGTAGTTAGTAAACAGTTGATTGACAGTTGAGAGGCGGGCTAAAAGTGCAAAGCTCAACCCCCGCAAACACAACTAGGTGAATACAACTAGGTGAATACAAGTAGTAGGGTGTAAGCGCTACAGGGGATATTTTTTTTTGGGCAGAGGACCCCTGTGGGGTGTAAGCGCTACAGGTGATATTTTTTTTCAGATCAAATATCCCCTGTAGCGCTTGGGGGTTTTCAGGTCAAATATCATGCGTAGCGCTTCGGGGTTTTCAGGTCCGAAATATCGTGTGTAGCGCTTTAGGGTTTTCAGGCGAATTTGGGGAGTCACAGATTTAGAATTAGGGAATTCTTATAATGAAAAATAATGTCATACGAGTTTGCTAAAGTTCTTATAAGAAAAATAATTTCCGAGACTTAGAAGTTTGTTAAGGCCTTATGGGAGAAATTCAAATAACGTGTGTAGCACTTTAGGGCTTCCAGGAGAACTCTACGGACATATTTTACATGTTTTCAACTTACAAAATCGTCTATGTAAGCCTTAGTTATTCATATAAATTTAGAAAATCACCTGTGTAAGTCATTGTTTTCAAGTTTCGTACATCACACCCCCCTCCCTCCCCCCTTACCTCGCAATCTCTCGCGTCACCTTTATTTACTTTACGCCCGGACAGCCAGACCTCTTATCTTATGTTATCTTCTCATAATATCTCAACCGTCCCTCCTCTCTCTCTCTCTCTCGTTTCATTCAGTTCAACTATTTTCCAACATCGTATGTTTGCTCCTTTTCATTAAGCAAGTCAGTATGTTTGCTCCTTTTCATTAAGCAAGTCAGTTTTACACAAATAAATCATGTTAGTAAGCAAGTTCTAGCTCACGTTCCCCACCTTAGTCCCCTGTCGTATAAAGAATACTATCATTCCAATCCCTCTAAAATTTAAAAATAATCATATTTCAAATGTAGTTCAATACAGTAATTAGTTACCAAGCTCCAGCTCTTGTCCTCCGCCTTAGCTCTCTCTCGTATCTTCGTTAGTATCAGTCCAATTTCCCTGAAATTTCTACCCTCTGTATTTCAGACATAGTTTAGTAAATGCAAACAATTATCAAACTCTAGCTCTTGTCCCCAGCTTAGTTCATTTGTACAAAATCATTAGTAACAGTCCAAATTCCCTGAGATTTTTAGCCTCTGTATTTCAGACACCGTAAATAAGATCAAAACAGTTACCAAGCTCCAGCTCTTGTCCTCCGCCTTAGCTCTCTCTCGTATCTTCGTTAGTAACAGATCAATTCCCCTGAAATTTCTACCCTCTGTATTTCAGACACCGTAAATAAAATCAAGTCAGTTATCGAGCTCCAGCTCTCGTCCCCGCCTTAATTCTCTTTCGTATCTTTGTAAATAACCCATCAATTTCCCTAAAATTAAAAGCAGACATACTTCAAAGTTAGTAAATAAGATCAAGTCAGTTACTGAGCTCCAGCTCTCGTCCCCCACCCTCTTCCACCCTCAAGTCTTTGTAAATAAACCATCAATTTCCCTTAAATTTTTACCCTCTGTATTTCAGGCACCATAAATAAGATCAAAACAGTTATCAAGCTCCAGCGCTTGTCCCCCACCTTATTTCGTTTATACAAGATCGTTAGTAACAGTCCAATTTCCCTGAAATTTTTACCCTCTGTATTTCAGACTCCGTAAATAAAATCAAGTCAGTTATCGAGCTCCAGCTCTCGTCCCCGCCTTAGTTCTCCTTCGTATCTTTGTAAATAACCCATCAATTTCCCTAAAATTAAAAGCAGACATACTTCAAAGTTAGTAAATAAGATCAAGTCAGTTACTGAGCTCCAGCTCTCGTCCCTGCCTTAGTTCTCCTTCGTATCTTTGTAAATAACCCATCAATTTCCCTAAAATTAAAAGCAGACATACTTCAAAGTTAGTAAATAAGATCAAGTCAGTTACTGAGCTCCAGCTCTCGTCCCCCACCCTCTTCCACCCTCAAGTCTTTGTAAATAAACCATCAATTTCCCCGAAATTTTTACCCTCTGTATTTCAGACATAGTAAATATGATGAAAACAATTATAAAACTCTAGCTCTTGTCCTCTGTCCAAGTTCACTCCTGTAAATTCATTACTATCAATCCAAATCCCCCTGAGATTTAAACACCCAACTACATTTTCAGACATAGTAAATAAAAACCAGTTCAGTTATCAAGTTTCAACTCTTGTGCCCCAGCTTAGTTCATTTGTGCAAGTTCTTTATTTTCCAACTAAATCACCTGAGATTTAAGATCACCTTATTTTCTAACGTAGTAAATTTAATCTGGACATTAGCAAAACTCCCTTTCCTCAGCCTTAGATCATCAGACATAAATATATTCGATCAAGACCCTTTCCAGCCTATCTGTTTTATCAGAGTAATTACTTTACCCTTCTCATCCCCAACGTATCAATCCCCAACGTATCAAAACCTTCAATAATCATATTGCATTTTCATATTTTCTCTATATTCAGCTGTGTTCTTCACATTTTGTCCATGTTTTCTGTGTTCACTCCATGTTCTTCAAATGTTCACAGTTCCCATTCAGTTCATATTTTCACAAGTATCTCCATTTTTTTCTATAATCTTTCTCTTAGTCTCATTACTTTCTCTACAAATTCTAGTCATATTTTCTATGTTTTCATGTGCATCATATGTTCTCTGTATAACTTTTTTATACTCAATATTCATGTTCTCAATGTTCTTAGCTTGTTCTTCACATGTTCAGTGTTCATTCTTTGTATTCCCTATGTTCCTTATCATGTCTTCATATTCTCTATAAGTTCATATTCCCTGCTTGTTCACTCTATTCATCAACTTTTTCTTACATGTTTTCTGTGTTCACCGTATGTTCACTGTGTTCATTCCCTTACTTAACCTCATTTTTTTTTATGTTCTTTGTTTCTTCCATTCACTAACTAGTTCTTTGTCAAATAATAGCATCAGCAATACAGTTCCCTCAACAATTTTAGTCACCAAGTTTTATTTTCAAAACTATATCAAAGTAATTCTCGTTGTCAACTTAATAGTTCTACCAACCCCGTTCTTAAACAAATCTACACTTTATTCAGTTCCAAATTTACAAAAGACAAACCTTTCTTGTAACTTCTTAACTAAAAATCTTTCGCCAATCAACTGAAACATAGTCACTTTCCTCATTTCTCAACTAACTTATTATCCAATCAACTAAAAATAGTCAGAAATAGCCTCGTTCAACACTGTTCTTAACTAAAACAACCTTTCTCTTAGCTAAAAATTGTCAAAGGAAACTTTTTTTCAGCACTTTCTTAACAGGCGCTATGTTTCATCAAGAAAAAATTGTCAAAGGAAACTTTCCAAAACTGTTCATAACTAGCTTTTATCCATCGTCAATCAACTAAAAATAATAACTTTCATCATTTCTTAACTAAACATATTCCCCATTCATCAGAAAATAACCGTGTTCATCATGTTTCATTGTCATTTCATAACTAAAATTATCTGCCAATCATCAGAAAGTCATGTTCATCATGTTTTGGCTTTTGCTCAACTAAAAGTATTCATCAGTCAACTAAAAAATAGTTACTTCATCATGTTTCCTTGTCATTTCTTAACTGAAATATCACTTCTCTCATCTGAAATAGTCATGTGTAGCCTCTTTCCAACACTGTTCTTAACTAAAGTAGCCTTTCACTTCGCTAAAATAGTCATATTCGTCATTGTTCCTAACTAAAATTATATGTCGTTAAGTAAGAAATATAGTCAAAGACTCTCTTCGAGACATCAAAGACATCCTTTAAGACTTCAATGGGACTCATCGAGATATCAAAAGACACTCTCAAACACTCAAAAATTTACTTGCATCCTCAAAGTTAATCTCAGAGGCATAAAAGTTATTCTCGGAGCTATCAAATTAATCTCTAAACAACAAAAGTTAATCTCTGTCATCAAAGTTGATCTGCAAGATATCTTCGAGACATCAAAGTTACTTTTCATTACATCAAAGACGCATTCAAATACTACCCATGTTCTCAGAAGTCATTCTCAAAGTCATCAAAGTTATTCAAAGAGCTAACAAAAGTTATTCTCAGAGTCACTTTCGTTCTTCAGAGAAACTTTCCAAAACATCTTTGTTCATCAAAGTTATTCTCAGAGTTAGCAAAGGTAATCTCTAACTCACTCTCGTTCATCAAAGTTGTTTCAAAGACATCAAAGTTAATCTCGGAGTTATCCAAAGATATTCTCATGTCCACAAAAGTTATTCACAGAGTCGTCAAAGTTAATCCAAGACATCATTTTTCATCAAAGATATTATCTCTAAACCATCAATGTTCTTCTCAGAGACATCTAAAGTTATTCTCTATGTCATCAAAAAGTTATTCTCTGAGCTAACAAAATACTACTCATGTTCTCAAAGACATTCTCCAATTCATCATTGTTGTTTCAAAGACATCAAAGTTAATCCAAGACATCATCTTTCATCAAAGATATTCTCTCTAAGCCATCAATGTTCTTCTCTAAGACATAAAAGTTATTCTCAGAGCTACCCAAAGCTATTCTCAGAGTCACCTTCGTTCGTCAGAGAAACTTTCAAAACATCTTTGTTCATCAAACTTGTTTTCAAAGTCATCAAAAGTTAATCTAAGACATCTTCTTTCATCAAAGTTATTTTCAGAGACATCTAAAGTTATTCTCAGAGTCATCAAAGTGATCTCTAATTCACCTTTGTTCTCCCAAAGTTGTTCTCTAAGACACCTTCGTTCATCAAAGAAACTCTCCTTCTTCCATCATGTTATTCTTTAAGACATCTTCAGTCATAAAATTTCTCTCCAAAATGTAACTAGTTCAGCTTTTCATACCAAACCTGCATTTCTGTTAAAACATATTTTCTTAGTTGCTTTACCCTAAAACTGTTCTCTGAACTACACTGTTCAAACCTACGTAACCTATCCTCTCCACCCAATGTTACTTAGTTAACGTAACGTTCCTAAACCTAACTTTACCTATCCTAACATAACTTACCTTACCTTACCTATCTTACCAGACTTTACCTATCTTACCTAACTTAATCTGCATAACCTAACTTTACCTATGTTACCTTACCTTACATACCTTTCCTAACTTAACCTGCTTAACCTATCTTACCTATCTTACCTAACTTTACCTATCTTACCTAACTTAACTTTCATAACCTAACTTTACCTATGTTACCTTACCTTACCTACCTTTCCTAACTTAACCTGCTTAACCTATCTTACCTAACTTTACCTATCTTACCTAACTTAACTTTCATAACCTAACTTTACCTATCCTAACATAACTTACCTTCCCTATCTTACCTAACTTTACCTATCCTAACATAACTTACCTTACCTATCATACCTAACAACCTAACTTTACCTATCCTAACTTAACTTACCTAACTTATTCTGCTTAACCTAACTTACCTACATTACCTAACTTAACCTGCTTAACCTAACTTACCTTACCGTACCTAACTTATATAACTTATCTTACCTATCCTAACGTAACCTAACTTGCTTTACCTAACTTAATCTTACATTCCCAAACTGATGTATCCTAACTTATCTAGTCAAACCAGACATGATCTAACTTACATAAGTATTCCTTCTTGTCTTTTGTGTTTCGTCAATCATTGTCTCATATTCATTTACTCATTTCTTTAGTTAATTTCTCAAATGGACGTTTTTGCATTTCAAGTGCTATTTGTTAGAGATTGGATATTTAAGCATTTCAAAGAATTTTTGTTATATATGGGCATTTACTCATTTCAAGGGATAATTTCTCAAATGGACGTTTTTGCATTTCAAGTGCTATTTGTTAGAGATTGGATATTTAAGCATTTCAAAGAATTTTTGTTATATATGGGCATTTACTCATTTCAAGGGATAATTTCTCAAATGGACGTTTTGCATTTCAAGTGTTATTTGTTTAAGATTGGGTGTTTAACCATTTCAAAGGTTTTTGTTATATATGGGAACTTACTCGTTTCAAGGGTCAATTTCTCAAATGGTCATTTTTGCAGATCAAGGGTTATTTGTTAAAGTTCATCAAGTTGCTCATAAGTTGTATTTATTATGTTTGTTATCATATGTTCTTATTCCCCAACCCCTTAACCTAACCTCTTGTAATCTTAGTGTATTTATTATGTTTGTTATCATATGTTCTTATTCCCCAACCCCTTAACCTAACCTCTTGTAATCTTAGTGTATTTGGTAGGTTCTATCATATGTTCTTATTCCCCAACCCCTTAACCTAACCTCTTGTATTCGTAGTGTATTTAGTAGGTTCTATCATATGTTCTTATTTCCCAACCCTTTAACCTAACCTTTCAGATGTAGTTTATTGTGTTTTTTGACATATTTGTTGAATATATTATCCTTTTCCTAACCTTTCAGATGTAGTTTTGTTTCTCCTTTTTGTATATTTTTACCCAAACCCACCATCCCACTTAACCTTCTTTCCTTCTTTACTTTGTTTTCACATATAAGTTCACTCTTTATCTTAGTAATAATAAAATTACAATAGTAAAGAATCAGATCTACTAAGACTTGAAATTGAGAAAAAACAAGAGAGCAAGTGAGTGAGAGCATGAAAAGAGGAGAAAAAAGTAAGAGAGAGGGGCGGAAGAAAATGGGACCACAGAAGAGAGAATGAGAGAGAGGGTGTGAGAATGGGGGCATTAAGACTTGAATTTGAGAAGAGAGCATTTGAGCAAATGAGGGGGAGGAAGAGAGAGAATAAGGGAGAGAGATAGAAAAGGAGGGTTAGAAGGAGCAGGAGAATCAAAGTAAAGAAGGAAAGAAGGTTAAGTGGGATGGTGGGTTTGGGTAAAAATATACAAAAAGGAGAAACAAAACTACATCTGAAAGGTTAGGAAAAGGATAATATATTCAACAAATATGTCAAAAAACACAATAAACTACATCTGAAAGGTTAGGTTAAAGGGTTGGGAAATAAGAACATATGATAGAACCTACTAAATACACTACGAATACAAGAGGTTAGGTTAAGGGGTTGGGGAATAAGAACATATGATAGAACCTACCAAATACACTAAGATTACAAGAGGTTAGGTTAAGGGGTTGGGGAATAAGAACATATGATAACAAACATAATAAATACACTAAGATTACAAGAGGTTAGGTTAAGGGGTTGGGGAATAAGAACATATGATAACAAACATAATAAATACAACTTATGAGCAACTTGATGAACTTTAACAAATAACCCTTGATCTGCAAAAATGACCATTTGAGAAATTGACCCTTGAAACGAGTAAGTTCCCATATATAACAAAAACCTTTGAAATGGTTAAACACCCAATCTTAAACAAATAACACTTGAAATGCAAAACGTCCATTTGAGAAATTATCCCTTGAAATGAGTAAATGCCCATATATAACAAAAATTCTTTGAAATGCTTAAATATCCAATCTCTAACAAATAGCACTTGAAATGCAAAAACGTCCATTTGAGAAATTATCCCTTGAAATGAGTAAATGCCCATATATAACAAAAATTCTTTGAAATGCTTAAATATCCAATCTCTAACAAATAGCACTTGAAATGCAAAAACGTCCATTTGAGAAATTAACTAAAGAAATGAGTAAATGAATATGAGACAATGATTGACGAAACACAAAAGACAAGAAGGAATACTTATGTAAGTTAGATCATGTCTGGTTTGACTAGATAAGTTAGGATACATCAGTTTGGGAATGTAAGATTAAGTTAGGTAAAGCAAGTTAGGTTACGTTAGGATAGGTAAGATAAGTTATATAAGTTAGGTACGGTAAGGTAAGTTAGGTTAAGCAGGTTAAGTTAGGTAATGTAGGTAAGTTAGGTTAAGCAGAATAAGTTAGGTAAGTTAAGTTAGGATAGGTAAAGTTAGGTTGTTAGGTATGATAGGTAAGGTAAGTTATGTTAGGATAGGTAAAGTTAGGTAAGATAGGGAAGGTAAGTTATGTTAGGATAGGTAAAGTTA
>NC_091157.1:10751869-10761869 GCF_040958095.1 Procambarus clarkii
TATGAACAAGATGTTCATAGGTACAGCGTTTGGTTGGCGGGGCTACACAGTCTTAAGACTTGTCTATGACCAAACTACACATCTGAAGATGAAGAAACGACGACGTTTCGGTCCGTCCTGGATCATTATCAAGTCTTTATCCAGTCACATAGGACTTTATAAGAGTCCAAGATGGACCGAAACGCAGTCGTTTCCTTATCTTCTGATGTGTGGTTTGGTCATCATGTCTTCAATCACGTCACTGCGACTCATCAATTGCTTAAGAGTTACCTTTATATCGAGGTTCGCGTTACCTTGAGGTGGTTTTAGAGAAGCGTTCATCTTGGGTGTCTGGTCAATCAGGGTATAAGATGTCACTCCTCGCAATGCAGTCAATATTGCACAAGATAATTTCACTTTCATACAAGGGGATGAAAGTGACAACTTGCAGAATAATCCGGAGATTCTCAGCCACCACCAGTAACACTCCCTGTCCCCCCCACCCTTATGGTCTCCTGCTCCCTTACCATCCACTACTCCCTCACCATCCCCTAACCCCTCACCATCTCCTACCCTACTGTCCTGTAATCAGAGTTTCAATAGCGTCATACGTGGTAATTAATTTTGCATCCATTGAGGCAAGAAGGAAAGGCCTCATCCTGTTAACAGGAGTCAGAAGCCGTCCGTTCCTTTACCCACCTGTCTTACCCTGAACCCACCTGTCTTACCCTGTGCCCACCTGTCTTACCCTGAACCCACCTGTCTTACCCTGTGCCCACCTGTCTTACCCTGAACCCACCTGTCTTACCCTGTGCCCACCTGTCTTACCCTGAACCCACCTGTCTTACCCTGTGCCCACCTGTCTTACCCTGTGCCCACCTGTCTTACCCTGAACCCACCTGTCTTACCCTGTGCCCACCTGTCTTACCCTGAACCCACCTGTCTTACCCTGTGCCCACCTGTCTTACCCTGTGCCCACCTGTCTTACCTGTACCCACCTGTCTTACCCTGTGCCCACCTGTCTTACTCTGTGCCCACCTGTCTTACCTGTACCCACCTGTCTTACCCTGTGCCCGCCTGTCTTACTCTGTGCCCACCTGTCTTACCTGTACCTACCTGTCTTACCCTGTGCCCACCTGTCTTACTCTGTGCCCACCTGTCTTACCTGTACCCACCTGTCTTACCCTGTGCCCACCTGTCTTACTCTGTGCCCACCTGTCTTACCTGTACCCACCTGTCTTACCCTGTGCCCACCTGTCTTACTCTGTGCCCACCTGTCTTACCCTGAACCCACCTGTCTTACCCTGTGCCCACCTGTCTTACCCTGAACCCACCTGTCTTACCCTGTGCCCACCTGTCTTACCCTGAACCCACCTGTCTTACCCTGTGCCCACCTGTCTTACCCTGTGCCCACCTGTCTTACCTGTACCCACCTGTCTTACCCTGTGCCCACCTGTCTTACTCTGTGCCCACCTGTCTTACCTGTACCCACCTGTCTTACCCTGTGCCCGCCTGTCTTACTCTGTGCCCACCTGTCTTACCTGTACCTACCTGTCTTACCCTGTGCCCACCTGTCTTACTCTGTGCCCACCTGTCTTACCTGTACCCACCTGTCTTACCCTGTGCCCACCTGTCTTACTCTGTGCCCACCTGTCTTACCTGTACCCACCTGTCTTACCCTGTGCCCACCTGTCTTACTCTGTGCCCACCTGTCTTACTCTGTGCCCACCTGTCTTACCCTGTACCCACCTGCGTATGAAAGAACACGGGTGCCGCCCCAGGGGGCGTCCTCTGGGCCCTAAGGAAGACCATGGCTTGAGGATGGGCGGGGCTGCTCAAGAGATGTGGTTTGCATCTGTCCCATTCTGTCGACCGCACTCGCATCCTGGTTACAGTATCCTGCTTGTGATCCCTGGAAACACAAACTAAAACTGTCTCCATTTTCCGCTTGTTACAACTTGTAATAAAGTTGTTACATCTTGGCTTAACGTGTTTATGACGTATTAGAACGTTGTTACAACTTGCTATATTGGTTGTTATAACTGGTTAGGTGTTAAAACTTGTTCGAACGTTGTACCAACGTCGTAGTTTCGGTGTGTGTTTGGCGGGATAGGACTATAATAGGATGTTAATTAAAGGGAGTACTGAAGTATTCTGAAGGCTTGAGGCCTATGAAAACTGAGGCATGACAGGCGAGTCACGGTATATTGTCCATTCAGGTGTTCTTCTCCCCTTTTCCCCTTGTTGATCCTATTCGTATGATATATTCTACTTTATTCTACTTTGTAACCTCAGTCTGGTTATCATTTAGTCTTTGTTACTGTAGCTCATCGTAGATTCTGTGTTCCTTACTCCATTACAGGTATACCGTCTAGGGTGTCAGGTGTTATAAATTGTTCCGTATACGAAAGAGGGTCTTGCATTTCTATCTTAAACTTGGGCTGGACGGTAGAGCGACGGTCTCGCTTCATGCAGGTCGGCATTCAATCCTCGACCGTCCAAGTGGTTTGGCACCAATCCTTCCCCCTCGTCCCATCCCAAATCCTCATCCTGACCCCTTCCAAGTGCTATGTAGTCGTAATGGCTTGGCGCTTTCCCCTGACAATTCTCTTCCCTCCCCTTCCCCCAACACACACAAGGCCGAGGCCGACTGAGTAAACTGAGTCGGCCTCGGCTTCGTGGCTGAGTGGACAGCGCTCGGGGGTCGTAGTACTAAGGGCGAGAATTCTATTCCCGGCCGAGGCAGAAACAAATGGGCAGAGTTTCTTTCACCCTGATGAGCCTGTTCACCTAGCAGTAAATAGGAAGCTGGGAGTTAGACAGCTGATACGGGCTGCTTCCTGGGAATGTGTGTGTGTGTGTGTTGGAGAGAAATATATGTAGTTGCCATAATATAGGAAAAAATAAATTATTTAGAAAGGTCGGGTCCAAGAGCTAATTGCTCGATTCTGCCGGCTCAAAATAGTAAAGATACCCCATGATGCCGTTGATCATTATATACAGTCCTGTACTACAGAAACTCTTACTGGCTCTTATTTGGAACAAATATTGTCTTCTCTTGTAACCTACAAATTTTGTATATAACCAGAGATAAACTTTGGGAGAGAAATAAAAAAAAAAATCAGAAATTTAACAAAATATCTTTGCAAAAAAATGTTTTCAGAACATTATAATGTCTCCAAGTTTTTCGGTTCTTATTTCTATAGCTACGGGTTTAGTGATAAGGTTTAGCTTTTTGGCAGATAATAAGTCCAGCGGGAGCCCTAAGCCTCTGGCTGGCCAATTATTCATTAAGATTCACTATTCACTGTCAAGTTAGGTGACAGGTGATAGTATCACGTCATGTTCTGAGATCAGACTAAGACCTGATCGTCCTTGACTGACAGTCTTCACTCTCATACTAAGCTTGATGGCAACTGCCTCGTGAGTTTTACCTGACAACGTTACAGCCACACTTGAGAATGTAAAACAAGAGAAACTGCTGATTCTCACAACAGGTGAAGCAGGTGAGGTGGCCGAGGCAGGCAGGTGAAGACTGTGTTGCTCCTTACCTGTGTCTGCACCACCCCGCTCTTCTTCCATGTTATTGATCCACTTTCCTGCAATCTATCAACATGCTGAAGAAACAAGGACCTGCGTACACATACACACACGGATGGTACGCGAACAAGGGGGGGGGACCGGTGGAGACTGAGTACCCAAATGAGCCACAGGGACGTTAGAAATAACGTATTTCAGTGTCTAAGTAGTTAACAGATGAAATGTACTAGGCAGTGATATGGTGGAGGCTGACTCCATACACAGTTTCAAATGTAGATATGATAGAGCCCAGTAGCCTCAGGAATCTGTACACTAGTTGACTGAGAGTTGAGAGGCGGGATCAAAAAGCCATAGCTCAACCCCCGCAAGCACAATTAGGTGAGTGCACACACACGCGCGCGCGCACACACACACTAGGCGGGATCCAAGAGTCAATGCTCGATCCTGCAGACACAAATAGGTGAGTACACACACACACATTCATACATGGGGGCCGGTGGCTGAGCGGACAGCACGCTGGACGCGTGATCCTGTGGTCCCGGGTTCGATTCCGGGTGCCGGCGAAAAACAATGGGCAGATTTTCTTTTACCCTAATGCCCCTGTTTACCTAGCAATAAATAGGTACCTGGGAGTTAGTCACGGGCTACTTCCTGGGGTGCGTGTGTGTGTGGTGTGAAAACAAAACATAGTACTTAGTAACAGTTGATTGACAGTTGAGAGGCGGGCCGAAAGAGCAGAGCTCAACTCTCGCAAGCACAACTATGTGAATGTATGGCCGAGCGGACAGCGTCTGTGATTCGAAATACATGGACCTGGGTTTCAATTCCTGGCAGACAGAAAAAATGGGCAGAATTTATTTAAGTCACTTGGGCTGGACGATAGAGCGGCGGTCTCGCTTCATGCAGGTCAGTGTTCAATCCCCGACCGTCAGAGTGGCTGGGTACCATTCCTTTCTCCCGTCCCAATCTCATATTTTTATCCTGACCCGTACCAAGTGCTATATAGTCATGATGACCTGTTACTTTATCCTGACATTGTTTGTTAGGAAGAGTCATGGCCTGGTTGTGGGGACGACCGCTGGAGTCCTGTCCGTCACCAGTTCGAGCCCCTTCTTCCAGAGCTTCTTTCTTTTTTTTCACATATAAAATTCTAACAGGAATCAAATAAATTGACAAGGAGGAATTTCTGAAACCAGGAACACCACGAACAAGAGGACACGGTTTCAAGCTAAGGAAACAGAAATGCCGAAAAAAAATTGAAAGTTCTATTTTGCCAATAGAGTAGTAGACGGTTGGAACAAGCTAAGTGTGAATGTTGCGGAGGCCAAAACCGTCAATAATTTCAAAGTATTATACGACAAAGAGAACTGGTAAGACGGGACACCACGAGCTTAGTTCTCATCCTGTAACTACACTTAGGTAATTACACACTTGTTGACAAGCTCGACTCGCCAGAACAAACTTCTCCACTCTCAGAATCTTAGACTCTGGCCACATTTCCTCCAGTACTCAAGAGATTCTAGTTCCCTCTCACACATTGGCCAGTGCTTGACCAATAGCACAACAGACTCACAGCCCTGGAGAGAAACACTTGGCTGGAAGACAATGCTTCACCAGGAAGGCCCTTCATCGCTAGTTGTTATATTTGATCTACTCTACGAGAGAGAGCGAGATTTTGGTTGAAAATATAATTGACCATTACGTCTTTTCTTGGAAGCTCCGTAGCGTCATTTTCTTGGTTGTTAATTATGTAATATTGCAGCACCTTAAACATTGTCTTAAGCAACGACCATAAAGATGGCGGTTACAGTGCCATGGGGATAGAACTACTTCCCCCAATCCTGAGAGGAGCTAATAATATTCTTCTGGAATATGGGGATGGAGACAAGATCCTTCTATTCACGCCCTATGAGACGGCGGCTGCTGTAGTGTTTCTTGAGCCCTCACCAAGTGGCCCAACCTTGCCTCCGTGAGCACCTGCAAGTGGTGACGGAGATTCTACTTAGGGGTCGCGGGGAAGGAAATAAAAATAATTCCCACCGAGAGTCCTTTACATCCTTCTCGGAGGTAGCATAAACACTGGACCCAATGAAACCCACGTTTAGTGGACTCTGGGCGGAGGAACACTCTTGGCTGCCCTCGGAACCGCTTCAAGTCCTCTTCAACACGACCAAGCTCCACACACACACACTTTTATTTCCTTAGTATCACCTGAGAGAGGACTGTTACGAGGACCACGCTGAAAACGACAGTGTATTATTATATATATGTATATATATACTATATATATATATATATATATATATATATATATATATATATATTTATATATTACATATATATATATATAATATATATATATATATATATATATATAATATATATATACATATATATATATATATGTATATATATAATATATATATATATATATATATATATATATATATATATATATATATATATATATATATATATATATTATATATATATACCAAGCAGAAGGAAGAGTGATAATTATTAGTTTATATTATTATTATTATAATTCTTATAATAATAATTGTTGAATTTAATAATTATCACTCTTCCCTCTGCTTGGTCATGAAGGAGGCCGGCCTCGGGTGCAAGGGGGCTGTGACGATCTCCGTCCGGAACCCGTAGGTGCGGGACCGGGACGTCCTCCTCCCGGGGCTCGTGCATCCATCAGGCTCTGCTTCAGGAGGATGGGTCTTTCTTGACCTTGATGGGGTGGTTCTTCTCCGGCCCCGACCACGGCGGTCTCCGGGTTTGGAGTCCCTGTGCCTTCTTTCACCAACTTCGAGGTTAACCCGGAATTGGTTCTTGCGACGGCGCTGGAACCAATCGTATTGGCGTTTACCTTTCCATTGGAGACTTTCGGCGCCATAGAGGGGGGGGGACCTGCTGCATGGGTAACAGCTTCTCCTCATTATCAACCTACCCTGGCTTTGCGCCGTGGAGAGGCCACTCCAGACCGACAACCAGAGCGCAACTCCATAGTCTCCTGAGACTGATGGATGCCTGCTACTATACAGTCACTTCAGCCAGTGACCGTAACATATTTTCTAGGGGACCCATTCAATTTGTCAGTGCTTTTTAATAATACATTTTCTGACAGAAGGGGCACTGGGTCATGGATCATGGATACCATGAATCTCATGGTATCATGAGATACCATGAGATGGTATCTCATGGATACCATCCATGAGAAACAGGAACAGGGAACAGGAGAAAGCGTTAGGCCAACGCGACTATATAGCACATGAAAGGGATCAGAATTAGAATTTGAAATGGGTCGTGGAGAGAGAACTGGATAAGCACCTCCAAAGGATACCTGATCAACCAGGCTGTGACTCATACGTCAGGCTGCGAGCAGCCGCGTCTAACAGCCTGGTTGATCAGTCCAGTAACCAAGAGGCCTGGTCGACGACCGGGCCGCGGGGACACTAAGCCCCGGAAGCACCTCAAGGTAACCTCAAGGTAAGGGGGGGAAGGAATGGTGTCCAACCACTTGGATGGTCGGGGGATTGAACACCGACCTACATGAAGCGAGACCGTCGCTTTACCGTCCAGCCCATGTCAGGTAAGGGGAGGAAGTATTGGGGGGGGGAGTATTGTGGGGGGGGGAGGAAGTAATGGGGGAGGGGGGAGGAAGTAATGGGGGGAGGGGGGAGGAAGTAATGGAGGAGAGGGAAATGGGGTGACCAAGGGAATGGGAACATGGGAGTCAATGGGAAGATTGGATGACGAGTGATGAAGAAGGGGAATGGTGGAAAGAGGGATGGGGGGGGGGGAAAGGGGAGAGAGACCCGTGTACAGCCGGGTACCTCCTTCAATATATAAAATTCAAACCAAATTTCTGTTCAAGGTTGGAGAGAGGAAGGGGCGTTTAGGAGGGAAAAAGAGGGGGGGGGGGGGGAAAGAGGAGGGGGCTGGAAACAGGGAAGGGTGAAGGAAAGATGGGAGAAGAAGAGGGCATGCTGGGGAGATAGAAAAAGAATAGGGGTGTAGAATGGTGGGGTTAGGGAGGGCTACCCGGCTGCGCCCGGGATACACACTCCTCCCCATTCCATCTCTCTCTTCTCTTCCCCCTCTCCCTCAACATCACCCCCCTCTCCCCCCTCTCCTCTTCTCTATCCCTTATCCTCCTCTCTCTCTTCTATCTCTCTCCTCTCTTCCCCCTGCCGCATTCTCTCCTTTCTCTCATCTCTCCTTCCCATTCTTTTTCTCTATCCCCCAAAATCCTCATTTTCTTCCCTTCCCTTCTCTCAACTTTCTTTCTCCTTTCCTCTTCTTCCCTTTCCTTTCCTCTCTTCCGTTGTCTTACAAAAAAAATAATGTCAGGAAAACTGCAGAAAAAATAACTAACGGAAAACAAATCCTTATATTCAGACATCATTGGAATCGCAGGGGGGGTCACTCATCGCAGCTGCAATTTCATATTGGTGGTACTGGGGCCGACCCTGTTTGGTCTATGTTTGATCATTGGGTGAGGATAGCACAAACCACCCGGGCTCCGACTTTGGACATTACATTTTATAGATATAGATCATTACTATGTTTGTATATAAATTAAAGTAATACCAAATGTTTCTGATCTTTAGTTAATGACATAAGTTCATGTATAAGTTTTGCAAATTTTTTTTATAATATTCTTTGTCACTCTTGCAGCATTATATTTTTCTGTTTTACCATTAGAGTGCCATTAGAACTGGTTGGGCAGTACAGGTACTTAACTACGACCAAATACCAAGATGAGAGGTGTTCTTTTGATATATATTTACTACACAATGCTAATTTTTTATCGTGATAGGAATTTCCGCGCTTCCCTTACCCCTGAGATTGTCTCTACGATCGCTATGTTAACATTCCTAAATTCTCAGAGAGCAAACTGAGTGAACTAGTTACGAGCCGACTTACTGATACGTAAGTCATCATTACGACTCAAGTAATGATGAGACTGCGTTAAAATCCACATCATTACGAAGTGATCATCACAGGTGAGTTCATCTTTCACCAATGGTCGGTCGGGGAGCCGGTCGGCCGAGCGGACAGCACGCTCGACTTGTGATCCTGTGGTCCTGGGTTCGATCTCAGGCGCCGGCGAGAAACAAAGGGCAGAGTTTTTTTCACCCTATGTCCCTGTTACTTAGCAGTAAAATAGGTACCTGGGTGTTAGTCAGCTGTCACGGGCTGCTTCCTGGGGGTGGAGGCCTGGTCGAGGACCGGGCCGCGGGGACACTAAAACGCCCCGAAATCATCTCAAGAAGATGGTGACTAGGTTAACCACCCAAGAAACCACAATAGTGTTATATATCAAATGAAAAAATCCGTGTGGGGGGCAGTTGCCCTCCCGGTTGCAATTATTTTAACCATGTAGTAGCGCAATCGACTAAGGCTTATCTGGGATCATCCTGGACGTAAGTTCGAACCCTCATCACGGCCCTTGTGGATTTGTTCATAAGTTAACCATTTCACTTACAACCACCTATGAAAAAGCATCTCACCTGCAACAACCAAGGTATATAGTCATTCATACCATGGCAACCACAGCTTCTTGCAGCTAGTTAATGACTACTCTGAGAACAAAGAGTAGAACATTAAAGAACAGCAGCAGCAATAACAGCCGTACCAGCAGCAGCAGCAATAACAGCAGTACCAGCAGCAGCAGCAATAACAGCAGTACCAGTAGCAGCAGAAATAACAGCAGTACCAGCAGCAGCAGAAATAACAGCAGTACCAGCAGCAGCAGTACCAGCAGCACCAGCAGCAATAACAGCAGTACCAGCAGCAATAACAGCAGTACCAGCAGCACCAGCAGCAATAACAGCAGTACCAGCAGCACCAGCAGCAATAACAGCAGTACCAGCAGCACCAGCAGCAATAACAGCAGTACCAGCAGCACCAGCAGCAATAACAGCAGTACCAGCAGCAATAACAGCAGTACCAGCAGCAATAACAGCAGTACCAGCAGCAGCTGCAGCAATAAGAAAACAGTTTTACTAATTACTTGAGCAAACCATTATCTCTTCATTAAGTAAATGAACCCAATTGTTAAACAACAATTCTCAACAATTATAAAATAGGAATTGTTGCAATCAGAAGTAAATCATTAATTTACATTTGTCTTGGTAAAGTTTTCAGCTGCTTCAATACGAAGCTTTAATTCTGTTGACATCCTGGATGCTGAACATTTTGTGAAGTTCACAATCAACAGGCATCCGTTGTTTGTGCCCAACAGGAGTCCGTTGTTTGTGCCCAACAGGAGTCCGTTGTTTGTGCCCAACAGGAGTCCGTTGTTTGTGCCCAACAGGAGTCCGTTGTTTGTGCCCAACAGGCGTCCGTTGTTTGTGCCCAACAGGAGTCCGTTGTTTGTGCCAAACAGGCGTCCGTTGTTTGTGCCCAACAGGCGTCCGTTGTTTGTGCCCAACAGGCGTCCGTTGTTTGTGCCCATCATTCGTCC
>NC_091157.1:10766869-10804369 GCF_040958095.1 Procambarus clarkii
ACACACACACACACACACACACACACACACACACACGTACGTCAGTCACTGTCTTGAACTAATAATTGCCAAAACGCGAGGTTTAAGACCAGATGCTCGACACTCAAACCACAACTAGATAAATACAATTAGGTAAGTACATATATCCACCCCCCCCCCCCCACACACACACACTCAACTACCCCTACACACTGGTGATATATGCTAGACCCCCCCTCCCCATTCCCCCCCTCCCCATTTCCCCCCTTCCCCATTCCCCCCCCCCCTCCCCATTCCCCCCCCCCCCCCCCCACAAGTGTATTCATTTCCACCACATTTTTCACCCTAAATCACCGGAAACTGTCAACCTTTTCATCGTGATATTCACTTCTCTCCAAGAAATATATAGGTGAGTTTTTTTCCTCATTGTTTCACAAGCTGCTCTAGCGACCCGCTCGGTGCATACTGATGTAACCGCCCCCGCTGTTGGGTGCTGGGTCAGCCCCACCTCCCACCTGTGACGGATATAAGAACATACATAAGAACATAAGAACAAAGGTAACTGCAGAAAGCCTATTGGCCCATACGAGGCAACTTCTATCTATAACCACCCAATCCCACTCATAGACCAATCCCACTATAGACCACATCTCAGGAGTTGAAGGAACTGTGATGGGACTGTCTCACTGGTGAAGCTACGGTGAGTTGAAGGGCGTCCCCTGTGCCTGCCTGTGAGCACTCTTCCTCCAGTGTCCGTGAGCGTCTGTGAGCTCACAGACTATTCCCGAGTTTGTGAGCGCCTGTGGCTGTGAGCACCCCTCTTCCTGAGTCTGTGAGCGCCTGTGACTGTGAGCACCCCTCTTTCTGAGTCCGTGAGCCCCTGTGGTTGTGAGCACTCCCTTCCATCCTGGCCCGTGAGCGCCTGTGAGCCCTCCTTCCCCGTGAAGAGTGTCCTTGAGTAACTGTTCTCCTGAAGAGTACATCGCATTTTGACGTATAATTTTCCCAAGACTAAAAACTGATGCACTAAAAATGGCATCGGCTTGCGAAATTGACGTGATGGCCGTTCGTAGCCATTCCGTTCGTAGGTCCTCAGTTAGGTTAGGTTCGAGCACTTTAGTAGACGAATTTAGTGACGTTGGGAATGCTCCGGAGAACGGCCGGCCTTGAGAACGCCAGTAAACGTTGACAACTCCGTGTAAAAGGCACATGCATTCATTTGGCTATCTTGAGGCCTTTTATGAACATAATCTTTAAAAACCTGGCTATAGAGAAAAATTCTTCTCCCTATCCCTCTTCCCCCTTCTATCCTCTACCCTATCCTCACCACCATCCGGCAGCGGCAGGACGATGTTCGCCTCAGCGTCTCAGAGGAAACGGAGCGAGAAAAGCATCTATTAATTTTCCGCCAAACTCAATCAGCGTAGCAGCCTGGAGGAGGAGCAGCAGAAGCAGGTCCTCCTGCCACCTGCAGGAGTACGACTGGTAATGGATATCGGGGTGTACACACATGTGCACGAACGCACGCATGCAAGTACGCACTCACGTACACACACTCACACACGTACACACACACATAGCTAGTTTAAAATTGGTATATGGCAGCTCGCAGGATAGAAGAAAAAGAGTGGATTTGGGAACAGCATTAATACTGAATCTGTCTAGGGAGGCACAAACTGAATGACATCAGCGGCATATGCAAAGACGAAAAACAGCCTACATACCTTCCAGAAATTTAGATAAAGGAAGCCTTCGTGCACATTTTAGGTGAAGCCAGGACTTGAATACGCAGCACCTGCATGGATTTCGACCTTGAAAACTATAATAAAACTTGAGAGAATTTAAGAGTGATAAGCTTTTGTGATTTCGTTGTGTATTTGAAAGGAACGGATGAGGGAGATATCCATTACCTACTCAAGAGTGCATGCACGATGGTTTGATCCCACCGCCCTACTCCAATGATGTTCATTTAAAAAAAATGTCTGAAGAACTAAAAGAGAAAACTGGAGGAGCCAGATGAATCTGAAGAATTTACACAAAAGACGGGAAAGAGGATACATGATCGTGACATATAAGATCCAAATTAGATACAATATGTTTATCAAGCACAAGAACAGAACAGTAGGTCTAAAGGGAAGCTGGAGATAACACCAGAGTCAAAGATGCAAGAAAACATTTACAAAAAACAAAGTATTTGAGGCAAATTCCATTTATAGGCTTAAATAATAGGATAAATGCCAGAAATTCAGCGGATCGGAAGCCATTGCATAGGAGCACAAGCCTGAAAAGCCGGGGTCCAATGGTTGATCATCAACCCTACAGGACATTACTTGGTGAATATATAAAATGGCATTTCTTCAGTGTTACTGTTATGAACGACTCCAGTAACCTTAAAGAATAGGCAGCTGAGACTGTCTTCATATACATAGCTTTAAGAGTAAGTATGATCATATAGAGAAGGCTATCGTTGACTGAAAGCCGGGTGCCCAGGAGCTCAAGCTCGGTCTGCGAGCCGACAAGTCTGTGATATGATTACTGGTCATCAGTAATTTACACATCTGGTGGATCTTATCATCATTATCCACAGAGAAGGATAACAAACTGACTGTCCTGGTTACAGTCCTATATTACGTTACCACATATATAGACCTGAGGTCATGGGTGCCTATATTTCCCGCTATATCAATGCAAATATGCACAAAAATTAATATGCTATATATAATAATAAAATTACTATATGCTATCAGCGTAGAATGTACACATACACAGTAACCCTCTCTAGGGGGAGTGAAGGATAAGGACGAAAGAGAGACAAAGGCAGAAGAGAGAAGGGGAAGGGGGATGTGTGGGTGAAAGAGGAGGGGTGGAATACAGGGGAGAAAAATAAGAGGGAGAAAGTTGAGAGGTGGTTGAAAAGGAGAATGTTAAGGGAGAGGGTGGATCTTGAAGGAGAAAGTTTGGAGAGGGTAAGATGGGAAGAGAGAGGAGGTAGAGACACACAAAGATGAGAGAAAGGGGAGAAGAGAAGGAGAAAGGTGTGTGTGTGTGTGGGTGTGTGCATGTAATGTGTAGAGGGGAAGAGTCACAGTATAAAGGAGAAAACCAGATCCTCGTTTTCTACTGCACACTCTAGTCTAGGGGAAGGGGGGGTTTGTACAAAGCAAGTGTTCATTAATCTTTAATTAACGTGTTGTCGGGCGGCGGCAGGTGCAGCGCCTCCTCCACGCTCCGCTGCAAACCACCCACCGTGGCTCCTCACTAGCCCGCCGCCCACGGCCACCCCGCACGCCCTCGCCGCCCACTTCCCACCCACTAACAGGTCGTCCACCCTAGCTATATGCATGCCGGCCACCCTAGCAACAAGGGGCGTCCGCTACAAACCTCTCTCTCCTCCTACACGCTAAATTTATCAAACCTGTTAATTAGCTTGATTATAAACGCTGTCTTTGATTGTTTATATGCCAGTTTTGACGAGCACTGACAGCCAATCAAATATTGTATATATATATATACACAGTATATATATTCACTTGCAACACTCCCCGTGCAGACTCAATCAGGACGCCAGTCAAGATGGACGTCCAAACAGTACACGAACGCCTGGTGGATATTTAGAGATGGAGGTTATGCGAAAGTCCACAAATACCAGGTGGATACTCATCCACCATCAAACAGCACAAGGCAGTGCACAATCCACCACCAAATAGAGCCAAGCAATGTTCATCCCACCACCAAATAGCACCACGCAATGCTCAACCCACCACCAAATAGCACCACGCAATGCTCAACCCACCACCAAATAGCACCACGCAATGCTCAACCCACCACCAAATAGCACCACGCAATGCTCAACCCACCACCAAATAGCACCACGCAATGCTCAACCCACCACCAAATAGCACCACGCAATGCTCAACCCACCATCAAATAGCACCAAGCATTGCTCAACCCACCACCAAATAGCACGAAGCAATGCTCAACCCACCACCAAACAGCACCAAGCAATGCTCAACCCACCACCAAATAGCACGAAGCAATGCTCAATCCACCACCAAAGAGCACCAAGCCATGCTCAACCCACCAAGCTTTGCCAAAAAGATATTCAAACGAAACGAGACAACATCTCTTGATTGTTGACATCACCAGCAAACAGTGCAATTGGACGTTCAATTAACACCCTTAAGTGGAGTGACAGACAAACAATTCCTCACTATAAGGATGTAACTGACGTCAAATAAACACATTATCATCAAACCATTAGGTTTGACAGCTTCCTGCTATTAGTCAAACCGGAGGGAATAAAGCTCAGTGACCAAACAGAACCACAGAACATAAACACAAGGAATGGAATACGAGTTATTCCACCTCGTATTCTAGAGTCAAAGGAGAAGCTCCACGACCTGTCAACCTCTTAGTTTCTCTCATCACCATGGAAATGTGAACATTAAATAGAAAATACACATGGTTGATGGTTAGAAAGGTGGGATCCAAGAGCTAATAGCTCGATTCTGCAGGCACAAATAGTAAATAATGAAATACAAATATTGACCGAACCACACACTAGAAGGTGAAGGGACGACAACGTTTCGGTCCGTCCTGGACCATTCTCGATTGACTTGAGAATGGTCCAGGACGGACCGAAACGTCATCGTTCCTTCACCTTCTACTGTGTGGTCTGGTCAACATTCTTCAGCCACGTTATTGTGACTCATCGCCTGCAAATACAAATAGTAAATACACAGTGGATTCTCACGCTACCAGGAATCATCTAGTAAATGTTCAAACAAGACGGTAACAGCATCTTAATAACGCTTCAGAACAAACGTACAACGTCTGGTAGAGTGCCAAGTAATCGGAAAATAACGCCAAATGGAAGCTGAAGTCAATAATCTCAACAGGAAGATCAATGCACTCTAAAACTAATCCCCAAACAACAACACATAGAAGACAAAGGAGCAATAAACGCCGCGTTGATGGTCCAACAACCTGCAAACGCAATTAGATAGACATTCGCACAACTAGTTAACAAAGCCGATGAAAGCTCAGCGAACAATCAAAGCTTAATATGCATTTCAATAAGTAAATAAAACCTGAGAGCCGCTCAGATAATCAGTAAACCTCAGTTGGACGTTAAGACAACAGTAAACACAGCCAGGTGGACGCTGAAGGCACCAGATATAACCATCTCATCACGCAAACATCTAGAGAGAAAGTATTGTTTATCTGGTGGTTTAACCAACGTGGTCATCGCCGCCGTATACACCAATATTCGAAGAACTTTAAGGTTAGATTGACACGATTCAAATCACCAAGGGACAGATTCACGAAGCAGTTATGCAAGTACTTACGAACGTGTACATCTTTCCTCATTCTTTGACGAGTTTGGTTACATTTATTAAACAGTTTACAAGCATGAAAACTTCCCAATCAACTGTTGTTATTGTTATAAACAGCCTCCTGGTGCTTCGGAGCTCATTAGCTGTTTAATAATTGTAAACAAAGCCGCCAAAGATTGAGAAAAGATGTACAAGTTCGTAAGTGCTGTCGTAACTGCTTCATGAATCTGACCCTATGAATATTGCTCTGAGAGCCTAAAGAACCACAAAGCACTTTTCAAAACGATAGAACATTCTTGGTTTGTGTCCAAACCTTTTTGCCAAGAAAGGAGGCATAATCAACTGCCCTCAGAGTCACCAGAACAGGCACTATCCTCACGGAGAGGACGTGTTCCACAGGGTATCACAAAGGAAAACCAAAGAACCGAGGGAACACCAGACACAAACACCTAACAAACCAGGACCAACGAACACCAGATATAAATCATAGCAACGTTAAAACCCAACTTGCAAGTGATTATTAACGCCTCGACATACTATATTGCAGGACCTGCTGCATGGATGACAGCTTCTCCCCCCCCCCTGTATCAACCTACCCTGGCTTTGCTGCCTGGAGAGGCCACTCCAGACCGACACCCAGAGCGCAACTCCATAGTCTAATGAGACTGATGGATGCCTGCTACTACTACATCACCAAATAATCATAGCAATTGCAGGCGACGAGTCACAATAACGTGGCTAAAGTATGTTGACCAGACCACACACTAGAAAGTGAAGGGACGAAGACGTTTTGTCCGTCCTGGACCATTCTCAAGTCGATTGTGTCAAGTCACAATCGAATTGAGAATGACCCAGGACGGACAGGAACATCGTCGTCCCTCCACTTTCTAGTGTGTGGTCTGGTGAACATCATAGCAATTGGCACACGAATTCTGAAATCATCAAACGACATCAAATAGATGCACAAATAACACAACAAATCGACGTTCAAAAGTAAACACCATGACAGAGACGTTCAGAAGTAAACACCATGACAGAGACGTTCAAAAGTAAACACCATGACAGAGACGTTCAGAAGTAAACACCATGACAGAGACGTTCAGAAGTAAACACCATGACAGAGACGTTCAGAAGTAAACACCATGACAGAGACGTTCAGAAGTAAACACCATGACAGAGACGTTCAGAAGTAAACACCATGACAGAGACGTTCAGAAGTAAACACCATGACAGAGACGTTCAGAAGTAAACACCATGACAGAGACGTTCGTGCAACTATCAACCAACGAGAGTTGGATGCCAAAATATCAATCAAGAGCCACGTGGAAGTGGCACGGAAAGCAAATCCGTCAAACACGAAAGAAACACCTTAGTAGATATATAACGTCTTGAAAGCACTCAAACCATGCAAACAAACTTACATTAACGATCTAACTATCAAACAACGGCTAATATGCGCCCAAACAAACAAAAAAAGAAATTCAGATGTACTTTCACACATGCAAACATCGCCAGATTGTACCTCATCATACAAACAATACGAAATAATCAATAAGTCAACAAAACCTTACAAATGGACAGTAAAAAAAGCCAATAAACAAAGACAGGTGAATGCACAAAATAATAAGCCCAGCTGTTTACACAAAACTCCAGAGTGAAAAATAGTTGTAACTGTGACATACAAGGTCCCAGACGATGAATGAACTCATCAAACATCTCGGTTTGGTTTATACGATGTAGGCTGATACTCCAACACGAATATTCAAACCGACAGTGACAGGGATTTTTGGGACCAGCAGACCTAGAGGACGAATGAGTTTATTTCAAAGGAAATGAGTATAGTCTAGTATTCCTTTTGCTAGAAAAGAAGGCTTCCTGGACTTCGTTCGCTTGCTATTGTAGTTCGCTCCTACAAGACTCGCCATACTCCATGGAGAGTCCTGTAGAAAGGGAAAGGAGCTATCAGGAGAACCACTAAGTCATTACGACTATATATCATTGGGAAAGGGTCAGGATAAGGAATTGGGATAGGATGGAGGGAAGGAATGGTGCTCAACCACTTGGACGGTCGGGGACTGAACGCCGACCTGCATGAAGCGAGACCTAGAGGACGAATGAGTTTATTTCAAAGCAAATGAGTATAGTCTAGTGCAATAAAAGATTGTTAGTATAGTCAGAGGCCTCACACAGAGAGCTTGTAAAAAACTAGTACAAATATGCCGCTTTTTAAAGGAGTGGATTTGCTATCATTTGAAAAACTAACTGTAACAGCAAAATTTATATGATATTTTGTTCATTATGTGAAAAAATATAATTTAAATGAATACTGTTTATTTGAAAGCCTTTCATGAGATAAAAATTATGAAAAATTAGACAATTTCCTGTAGTTAATACCAAATAATGTATCACATATATTGTCTCTATTTTCAAGAACACTCATATTTAATACAACTTTGTTAAATTTGGTATTAATAAATGGAACATTATTGATGTATTGAAGTCATGCATGGCAAACAATATTGTATTCAGAACCCTTTGCCTAATTATATGTTTAAGAGTTCAAAAAATATCCTAATCATTTTTTATCTTTCTCCCTTTCACCACAAAATGATTATCAACTCACAATTGCCTCATTCCACTCCAGTATCTGTGAATAGGTGCAGAGATATATATATTATGCTGTGGATCCCAACACAACGTCAATGGCACACTGTCTTGTATAACAATGTATATTAAAGTCACATGTCTCTACAGTTGAAGACGAAATACAGCATCCGGTTGGTACTGAATCATTCAGAGCCATGTTCAAGGATGCTTTGGAAGAATATCTTGAGGTACGACACCAAACTGTACCATCAGAGGCGAGAGGTGTGAGATAACGACCAAACGAAGTTAAGGTACAGCACTGGAAGAAAGATAACGCAAATGGACACACTATTACAGGCCAAGCAATTACAACAATTTGGAATTGGTGGTTCACGGACCCCACAAACCACAGCGTTACTGACCATTACAGCAGCAACAATGGATGTATCAGTAACAGAAGACGTTCCAACATCAACAGTAGAAGCAGCAGTATCAACTGCAGCAGAAACCCAGCAGCAACAGTTTCTGCAGCTGGAGATTCAGACACCAACAGCAAAATCAACAATAACAAGGGGGGGGGCAGCAATAGCACTCGAGTAAGCAGCAGCAGCAACACAGTTTGTACAGCATCCTTCAGTGGCCTTTGTTACCAGCGCCAGGCCACGTCCCCCCTGCCCCCCCCTCCCACACACACACACACACGCCCCAGTGTACACACACACCCCGCCTCACCCGTGTACACAGTGCCAAAGTGCACACACAGCCTGGAGCTCACGTGTACACAATGATTACTACACATATAGACACTCACAGAGGTCGGTGCGTTGCCTCTCATGACCACACAACACCCTTCTACTTCCACTACACTATCCCTGGTATACTGTCTCCATTGTCTTCCACTACACTATCCCTGGTATACTGTCTCCATTGTCTCCCACTACACTATCCCTGGTATACTGTCTCCATTGTCTTCCACTACACTATCCCCTAGTATACCCACCAATGTACCCCACAAATCTGTACCTAGTATACCCATTACTGTGCTCCCACAATGCTATACCCACTAGGTACCCACTCCCTCCACCTCCCTCCGGGGACCGTGTGGGTTCGCCCAGAGTAAAAAGAGGAGACTAAATAGTGGGAAAATATTATTATAATATTAATAATCAATAGTCCCATGCCCTTCTTTATCGTTTGGCATAGAGGGGAAGAGAGGCTGTTGTGCACCACTGAACTGTGATGGTGGGTTCGATGCATCCTATAATCAGTTCCAGTCTTTAATAACAATACTTGATAATGAATTAATAACAATTATAGTGAATTATAATACCTAAAATGGTAATAATATTATAATTGTATTAGAGTAATAAACGGTCAAGACTATAAGCTAATGAATGTCTCTATTACGTCCAGCGAACGGTATGATGTGCCTTTGGCCAGTCAGGGTATTGCTGGGCGGGTTTCGAACCCAGAGATCGGGAAAAAATTGATCGCGAGAGCAAGTCTTTAGAACAGCGCGGTACAAAAGTTGTATATAAAATACCCCCAAAATGGGTATTTAATTATAAGAAATTAATTTAGGCGATCAGAAAAAACTAACCAAATTAAAATGTTATAATCATTAAACCCATTACAGTAATAGAAATAGCAATAGTAATTATCGCTGTCATTCAGCTAGAGACATCACATGCGCAGATTCAGAGGTATGCCACCAGACTAGTCCCGGAACTGAGAGGTATGAGCTATGAGGAAAGGCTTAGGGAGGTGAACCTCACGTCCCTGGAAAACAGAAGAGTAAGGGGAGACATGATAACCACCTACAAAATTCTCAGGAGAATTGACCGGGTAAACAAAGACAAACTCTTTAGCACGCGTGGAACATGAACAAGGGGACACAGGTGGAAACCGACTACCCAAATGAGTAACAGGGACATTTTTTTCAGTCAGAATAGTTAACGGATGGAATGCATTAGGCAGTGATGTGGTGGAGGAAGACTCCATACACAGTTTCAAATGTAGATATGATAGAGCCCAGTAGGCTCAGGAATCTGTACACCAGTTGATTGACAGTTGAGAGGCGGGACCAAAGAGCCAAAGCTCAACCCCCGCAAGCACAAATACATGAGTACACACACACACACACACACACACACACACACACACACACACACACACACACACACACACACACACACACACACACACACACACACACACAAATGTAAAGTTATGGAAATGGGATCAGGTGATAGGTGACCAAAGGGACAGTACACAATGAAGGGGAACTGCCTACCTGTAACGATTCGAGAAAGAGACCTGGAAGTGGACGTAACACCTAATCTAACTCCTGAGACACATATAAATAGGATAACGACAGCAGCGTACTTCACACTGGCGAAAATTAGAACTTCATTCAGAAACCTAAATGAGGAGGGTTTTAGGGCGCTTTACACTGCCTACGTGAGACCAGTCTTAGAGTATGCCGCGCCATCATGGAGCCCCCACCTGAAGAAACAAGTAAGAAAACTGGAGAAGGTTCAGAGGTTTGCGACGAGGTTTGTCCCAGAGTTACGAGGGATGGGATATGAAGAGCGTCTGAAGGAACTGATCCTTACGACACTAGAGAAAAGAAAGGAGAGAGGAGATATGGTTAGGACATATAAAATACTCAGGGGAATTGACAAAGTGGAAATAGATGAAATGTTCACACGTAATAATAACAGAACGAGAGGACATGGGTGGAAACTCAGATGAGTCACAGAGATGTTAGGAAGTTTTCTTTTAGCGTGAGAGTAGTGGAAAAATGGAATACACTTGGGGAACAGGTTGTGGAAGCAAACTGTATTCATACTTTTAAAATTAAGCATGATAGGGAAATGGGACAGGAGTCATTGCTGTAAACAACCGAAGGCTGGAAAGGCGGGATCCAAGAGTCAATGCTCGATCCTGCAAGCACAAACAGGTGAGTACACATACACACACACACACACACACACACACACACACACACACACACACAAACACACACACACACACACACACACACACACACACACACACACACACACACACACACACGCACGCTCACACATTTTTGTTCCGCCCTGTGAATGCTCAACAGGGCGCGGACGGTGACGCACTGAAGCTTCCGTACGCCGTTATGGAGACGCACCCACACGCGCCCACCTCAACCCACAGGCGCCTACACAGGCCCACAGGCGTCCACACATGACAATAAACCCATGCTCGGCCCACATTACACCCACATGCGCCCGTAAGCTCAGCCCATATCCTAACACGCCCCACCTATTTTCACCATTAAAACGTTGAGAGCGGCGCCCTTCTGAAGCTCCTACTCCCGAGGAAGGCAGACCGCTGCAGGCCCAGAGGAAACCCACCTGACGATGCTGGCTGCGAAGTGTGTAGATAACCTCGCTGCTACAATGCAAATTATTATATTTCTTGACCTGCTCAAGACACCAGGGAGGAGAATGTTTTTCCAGCGTATTCCTTTCAAGATTTTGAGAGTTCTGTCGGAAGTGTGTAGCGAGAAACGTCGTTCAGTTTTAAAATGGTTAACGAGGTACAGCAGGATAGGGACACCCTCAGCTTGGTTAGCGTGATCACGACATTTATTACATTAAAACACTTGATATACTATGATGCTGAGCACAGACTGGTGTGTGACATCCACCCTCCACGACTGGTGTGTGACATCCAGCCTCCACGACTGGTGTGTGACATCCAGCCTCCACGACTGGTGTGTGACATCCACCCTCCACGACTGGTGTGTGACATCCACCCTCCACGACTGGTGTGTGACATCCACCCTCCACGACTGGTGTGTGACATCCACCCTCCACGACTGGTGTGTGACATCCACCATCCACGACTGGTGTGTGACATCCACCCACCACGACTGGTGTGTGACATCCACCCTCCACGACTGGTGTGTGACATCCACCCTCCACGACTGGTGTGTGACAGCCACCCTCCACGACTGGTGTGTGACATCCACCGTCCACGACTGGACTGTGACATCCACCCTCCACGACTGGTGTGTGACATCCACCCTCCACGACTGGTGTGTGACATCCACCCTCCACGACTGGTGTGTGACATCCACCCTCCACGACTGGTGTGTGACATCCACCCACCACGACTGGTGTGTGACATCCACCCTCCACGACTGGTGTGTGACATCCACCCTCCACGACTGGTGTGTGACATCCACCCTCCACGACAGGTGTGTGACATCCACCGTCGACGACCAACGTTGCTCCACCTACCTGGCCAGACGAAAGGTCCGCCAGGGTACAGGAGGGATGATCCCATGGGGGTGTCGGAGGCGGCTGGACAAGCAGTGACCAGCAGTGGGGGACCAGTAGGCTGTAAATTGACTCAAGAGCTGGGTTATTTGGCCAGACACTTCCTGAATACCATGACCCTGCAGTGTTGTGTGCTGACTGAGCACGCTGCCCGGGCCGGCCCAGGACTGCTGACGACGCTGACTTGGTCCCAGGATGACGAGTGAGGGAGGACGACTGGAGGGAGGGAGGGACGACTGGAGGGAGGGAGGGAGATAGGGACGAGTGGAGGGAGGGACGAGTGGAGGGAGGGACGAGTGGAAGGAGGGACGAGTGGAAGGAGGGAGGGAAATAGGGACGAGGGGAGGGAGGGAGGGAAATAGGGACGAGGGGAGGGAGGGAGGGAAATACGGACGAGGGGAGGGAGGGAGGGAAATAGGGACGAGTGGAGGGAGGGAGGGAGATAGAGACGAGTGGAGGGAGGGAAATAGGGACGAGTGGAGGGAGGGAAATAGGGACGAGTAGTGGGAGGGAGAAAGGGAAGTGTGAATAGAGAGGGAGAAACAAGTGAAAGGGAGCGGAAAGTTTGAAGGAATGGATGAAACTTGTCGAGAGTGGAGATGGTTGGCAAAGGCAGCGTAACGTTATGCGTGGACGAAGAAGATAAATAGGGAAAAAGGAGATAGATAGAAGAGTAAGGAGATGATCGGGACGGAACCAAAAAATTAGCAAATTACCGGCATATAGACATACATGAAGACGGGTATAATTACATAGACAGTATGGCTTCAAGAGAACCCGTCTTCTGGGACAGCGTTCTATCCACCGTTTCGTGACTCAATTTGCCCTTCTAGTTTCCATCTATGATCTCGTTCGGCTGTTCTTAGTTTGAACAATGCTGATTTGTCTCTGTCACTTTCCCTAAGAATCTTTTATGTTGTTATCATGTCCCCCCACTATCTCATCTCTCCTCCAGTGTGGTAAGAATCAAGTTCTCTCAGTCATTCCTCATAGCTCAATCTCTTCGGCTCAGGAACGAGTCTCGTAACATTTCTTCGAACCTTTTCCAGTGTGTGTTATATATACTATTTGTGCCTGCGGAATCGAGCTAATAAATATAAACAAACAGTGTGTGTGTGTGTGTGTGTGTGTGTGTGTGTGTGTGTGTGTGTGTGTGTGTGTGTGTGTGTGTGTGTGTGTGTGTGTGTGTGTGTGTGAGGCGACGACATCACCAACTGAGCACAATATACCAATTATAGGTCCTAGGAGCCACTAATCAGCCCAGAGCCTCAGAGGACAGTGGCTGGGAGCGGTGGTGAATATACTGCCCGGCACCAATCACCTCACGTCGACCGGTTACCGAGCACTGGCTCCAAACATAATTTGCAACACCCTCTAAATCACTGACTCCTGGCATCATGCTCAGTAAGCTCTGGTGGGCGCCGCTCGGGGTCAGGTGTGAGATATAAACACTTCTAAGTTTGTTGTTTTTCACAGCACCGCTCCTGTGCCAGGTAAATCCACTACGGGCTCACCATAGCCCGTGCTACTTGCCCCGCTCCTGTGCCAGGTAAGTTACGGGTTCACCATAGCCCGTGCTACTTGGAACTTGTTCCAAGTTGCTGAATCAATAACAACAACAGCATTGTTGCTTTCCTGCATGCTTACAACGCCTCGAAGTTAGAATGCATTATTCCGTTTGCTAATTAGTTTGGTGGGTGTGGTGGTGAAGGCGCAGGGTGAGGGCTGGGAGAACAAAGAAGGTCGAGGCGAGGAGAAGCATAAGGTTGATATCTCTAGGCAATGATGCTAAAGATGTCGGTTGTATCTGGGCAATGACATTAGAGATGTCAGATGTGTACAGGCAAACCCCTTAAGGCACTTCGTTGTTGACTTCAACCTCGTTCTGGCAGCTCCTGCGACGGCGCTGGAACAAAGTGTATTGTCGTTTGCCATTCCACTGGAAAATTTCAGCAACGTGGACAGGTCCTACCCTGCTGCATGGGTAACAGCTTCTCCATATCGACCAACCCTGGCATTGCGCCCTGGAGAGGACACTTCAGACCAACAACCAAACTGCAACTACATAGTCACCCGAGAATGCACGAAGCCTACAGGCAATTATGTCTCATGCCTACTAGCTGTGATACCATATGTCTCACAGCTGAATTATTCACTCCAGAAAACTAACTCAGTCCATGACCACTTGACTGAAAAGGAATAAACTAGCACCCTGAAGAAATAACATGCATTATGCGCAATATAGAAATAAATGCAGTCTATAGACACAATGCACAGACACTGCATGATATAAATCACTTCAACATAAACAGGGATGCATCTGAGGACTATGGTCAACCTCACCAGCTGAGCCTTTACAACAGGTATACCTGAGACATCAGGAGGCACCGAATCAGTTAATCGCCGAACATATACTGCTCAGTCAAGACATGAGCATAAAATATGCTCTTGGTCGTCTCAACGTCTGATGCAAGCGCCAGGGGGCCAGATTCACGAAGCAGTTACGCAAGCACTTACGAACGTGTACATCTTTTCTCAATCTTTGACGGCATTGGTTACATTTAATAGACAGTTTAAAAGCATGAAAACTTGCCAATCAACTGTTGTTATTGTTATAAACAGCCTCCTGGTGCTTCCAAGCTCATTAACTGTTTAATAATTGAAAATAAAGCCGCCAAAGATTGAGAAAAGATGTACAGGTTCGTAAGTGCTTGCTTAACTGCTTCGTGAATCTGGCCCCAGGCACTGTTCTCACACCAGCCTGTCCTCTTAAAGTTTCCCCAACGTCAACAAAACAGCCAATTTATAATATCCACTCCAACCTACCAGAGGACCCAAAACAGAAAACGGGACCGTACGTCACTTTCGCCAGCCGATTTCATTTTCAAGCACGACAATTTTTGGCCTTATGTAACGCATACGATCGAAATGCGACATTCTTTATAAGAAGACAGGTTTCTCACACTTCAGCATGCTGAGTCAGTGTAAAAAAAAAATTTGAAGGGAAAATCAAGTTTGTATCACGGAGTACAAGAGTTTTAATCACACTATGTTGGTACTTGCTGCCACATAGTGTGTGAATAGACGTACATGGCATCCTTTCACAAGTACTGAGCACTTATCACTTTCATAATGCGCACTAGGGGCTAGAACCTGCTAGGGGCTAGAACCTGCTAGGGGCTAGAACCTGCTAGGGGCTAGAACCTGCTAGGGGCTAGAACCTGCTAGGGGCTAGGAGAGGGGAGACCTGCTGCATGGGTAACACCTTCTCCTCCATATCGACCTACCCAGGCTTTGCGCCCTGGAGAGGACACTCCACTATCCACTGTCCACACATAGAGGACACTATGCTAGGGGCATATGAGGCGCGGAGGTGGCTACAGACTCATCACACATGAGGCGTGGAGATTATTCATCATACATCCATGAGAATGGTGAGTGCAGCATCAACACTCACAGGGACAAGCATGGTGACTACATGCAGCACCCTCACTCATACAAACAACTCTCACAATGTTCAGTTTATCATCTGTGAACAGTAACACAGCACTTCTTGTTCTGTGGATGCTTTAAAACATTATATAAAAAAAAGTTGTCTGTGTCACTGTCCTCAAGAATCTTTTATGTTGTTATCATGCCCCCTCCCCCTATCTCATCTTTCCTCCAGTGTGGTAAGATTCCAGTTCTCACAGTCATTCCTCATAGCTCAGTCTCTTCAGCTCAGGAACGAGTCTCGTTGAATAAAACAAAACCTCCAGTACAAAAACTCCTCCACATTATCGCCACTATGAATCACTTTTAATATATAATTCGTTTTAAATGATGTTTTCATCTTCACACTAATTACGAGACATTTTCACTGAATATGCAGTTACTCAAACAACCGTGAAAAGCGAGCCAACCTTTGGACCAGGTAATGAGCTGTGGTTTCATGAGTTAAATTTGCACATGCATACACATGAGGAAATACGACCGGTATAGCTTATTAACCTTACCTGGCTAATCAGGTAAGAGTCTCAGTTGAAAGAAATGGAGCCACGGTTGAAAAAAATAATGGTAATTAATTGGGGTTTCTGAGTGTAAGGTCTCCTGATGTTGCTCTTCTAAAGGCACAGTTAGGAGCTGTTTGCTGATAGTATTGTTGATGTTGGTAGTGGTGTGGAGAGCTGTGGAAGATGCTAGTGTAATTGATTGTGATGAGGAGAGCTCTGGATGATTGTAGGATTTGTTACGTGAGCTTTGGAAAAGCGGCCAGGTACGCTTATATCCCAAGCCACTACAAAATCACATTATCAAATTCCTACTCTGTAAGTTCCATAAATAAACGTTTCTTCATTGCATTCATCATAATGTTTAATTCTGCAGCTTTCAGGTCTTTCAGTATTTACTAGGTATGTAAAACCTTTATCCGAAATGTTTTTGTCACTAATTACACACCTATATTAATTTATAATCATATAATTTATATTATTAATCATAAATTATTAATCATACTAATTTATAATATTAAGCATATTAATTTTTATTATTAATCATCAACAGGCTATTTTTACAATCAGGTCAACAGTGAACATATGATTGTATCTAGATGAATTTATTCTCAACTCTGTTTTATTTACCACCTAAAACAATTCATTCCAACATCACCTATTCAATTTTTGGTGTTATTATTGACTTCACAGCCAATTGACGACTCCTATAATGTCATTACACACAGAAATCACAATAGCGTGATGCATCAAATGAACAAATCAGTCGGTCAATTCAGTCGATTAAGGCAGCGTCTGGGATGCTCTCGGACGTAGGTTCAAATCCTCGTCACGGCCCTTATGGATTTCTTCTCATAATGTCATTTTTTGCGAGTTGTGGGATACTCTGAAGAGGAAACATAGATAACTGGAGAGTATAGCAAGATCGAATATAATAACATATTACTAAACGAAAGGTACGTTTCGTTTAACTTCGTTACGTTCACGCAACGTAACAAGTTGTGGGTGAAAGTTACATCTACGTTTCGCTACGTTTCACTAAACGGAGCTTACGTTTCGTTGAATGAATACAAGTCCATGTGAATATCTGTACACGTTGCCACACTAAAACGAACGATATAATCGAGTATTACACAAGTGGAAAACAGTTAAGAAAAGTTTCTCCTGTCAATTACAATCTCTCATCACTCTTAAGTCAGGCACTCAAGCTAAACTTCCACTCTAACGTGGACACACACACACACACACACACACACACAATCTATGGGGCCTCGTAGCCTGGTGGATAGCGCGCAGGACTCGTAATTCTGTGGCGCGGGTTCGATTCCCGCACGAGGCAGAAACAAATGGGCAAAGTTTCTTTCACCCTAAATGCCCCTGTTACCTAGCAGTAAATAGGTACCTGGGAGTTAGTCAGCTGTCACGGGCTGCTTCCTGGGGTGTGTGTGTGTGTGTGTGTGGTGTGGGAAAAAAAAAAAAAAAAAAAAAAAAAAAAGTAGTTAGTAAACAGTTGATTGACAGTTGAGAGGCGGGCCGAAAGAGCAAAGCTCAACCCCCGCAAAAACACAACTAGTAAACACACAACTAGTAAACACACACACACACACACACACATCAACACCAGTTGTAGAAGCCACCTCCACCAGCAACTTTAAGGATTGATTCGACAAGGAATTTGAAAGTCAGAGAAGTTAAGTTGAAACGCAATAGGCTAGTGGGCTAGATATAAAGAGCTAGACCTCACACCCCCTAGAAGACACCGATAGGTAAGTGCTAATAGGTAAGTGGCACACATCTCCATTCTCCACACAAACACATTCATACATCATTCCAAACACAAAAAACAAACACCCAAGCAGAAACTCTTTTGACTCGGGAGGAGAGAGAGAGAGAGAGAGAGAGAGAGAGAGAGAGAGAGAGAGAGAGAGAGAGAGAGAGAGAGAGAGAGAGAGAGAGAGAGAGAGAGAGAGGGAGAGAGAGAGAGAGAGAGAGAGCGAGAGGGAGGGACGGAGGGAGGGAGGCAGCAAAGCATAAAGATTACAAAGTCTATCATTAGGCAAAGTTACGCCTTGTCGCGACATAACTGGAGCGATTATTTAAACCGTAATATATCACTATCAACAGCAATTACCTCAATGCGAACACCATTACAATAACGCCGGGGACACACACACACACACACACACAAACACACACACACACACACACACACACACACACACACACACACACGTACGTACGTGCGTGCGTCCCGCTTCCAATCATGGCTCGGTTGGCTAATATTGTTTAAGACATAAAAAAACCAAGGGGGGGCAACTCCGTAATTTCACGATGATATGCATAACATGATTGCTAAGGCTGCTCGATGACACACCAGCAGGTGCAACACCCGGATTGCAAGGCCCTTTGGTTGGACGGGCACAGGACGTGACCCCGTGCACGCTGATGCACAGAGGCATACACACACACACGTTATGAAGGACACATGTGCACCAGTGTCACCAGATACACATATATATATACACGTGAGATCAAGGACGAATGCATGTGAATACATGAATTAGTTTTTAATAAAATCACGTGTTTTTGTGATTTTTCCTGCATATTCTTGCCGAATATGCAGGAAATTGCTTCTATTCTTGCTTCTTCCAGGGCCGAAGCTCGACTCTGGGACCGCTACTCTTCCTAATTCACGTGAAAGACCTACCCAAGGAAGTGAGTTTACAAATGTTAATGTCTACAGAGGCACTTAAACCACACAGGAATTACCACCTGTTGTCGACTGCTACATAGCTCACTGCACTATAAACATAGCCCGTCCTCCAAAGGTTTAACGTTAAGAAAACGATCAATTTAAAGTGGTCTCTCCTAACCTACCGGAGGACCCAAAACAGAAAACGGTGGTGGTGGTGGAGACTGACTTAATACACAGCTTCAAGTGTAGATATGATAGAGCCCAATAGACTCCGGAACCTGTACACCTGTTGATTGACGGTTGAGAGGCGGGACCAAAGAGCCAGAGCTCAACCCCGGCAAGCACCATTAGGTAACTACACACACAAGACAACAGTAGCGGTATATCGGATGCAGGGAAACATATTTTTAAAAGCTTTATCAGTATTTCTTTACACCAATTTGCACGACATTTGTAAGACCAATAATGAGATATTCAACACCAGCATGGAATCGGCACCTTCTGAAGCATACAATCGAAATTTAAACAAAATACATGGGTTAGCAATGAGATTGGTGCCTGAGAAAAGATGGTTAAGCTGTTTGGATACACTAATGGAACTAATTCCTACACCCTCCAAAGGATACCTGATCAACCAGGCTGTGACTCATACGTCAGGCTGCGAGCAGCCGCGTCTAACAGCCTGGTTGATCAGTCCAGCAACCAGGAGGCCTGGTCGACGACCGGGCCGCGGGGACACTAAGCCCCGGAAGCACCTCAAGGTAGCCTCAAGGTAGCCCTCAAAGAACAGAAGAAACAAATGGAATATGATTACAATATGAAAGATACCGAAGGAAATAATCATGATGAATAAGGACAGATTATTTAAAGCGAAATAAAGTTGTTTCTTAAAGATAGAAGAGAATTCTCAGAAGGACTCTCCTGCTCTCAGAAGTGAAAGCAGGAACATCAAGTGAGTCTAAAAGAAAGAAAGGAAATACACATAACCTGTACGAGTGGTCAACAATTTGAAGGCACTGAAGGAAGTGGCGGAAGCCACCTCCAACCTGAGGTTACCTTGAGATGGTTTCGGGGCTCAGTGTCCCCGCGGCCCGGTTCACGACCAGGTCTCCTCCCCCAGTCAAGATTCGAAGGCCATATTTGACAAATAATTTGGACGTCTGAATAGTTAAGTTATTCAGGAACACGAAAAAGGTACACAAAAGGTACACACAAGCCAGAAGATGTGGTATAGACTGCAGGACCTCATTCCACGTTGACGCTGTTATGTATATAAGTACACTCGTATAAGTATGTATTTGGACTATGCAAACACACAGCTAAACAAGCGCTATATTACACACTCACAAGTAAACGGGCAAGAGCTCTCTCTCTCTCTCTCTCTCTCTCTCACACACACACACACACACACACACACACACACACACACACACACACACACACACACACACACACCTACGCTACCACAAACACACGGAAATTACCACAAACACACGGACGTTACCACAAACACACGGACGTTACTACAAACACACGGACGTTACCACAAACACACGGACGTTACCACAAACACACGGACGTTACCACAAACACACGGACGTTACCACAAACACACGGACGTTGCCACAAACACACGGACGTTACCACAAACACACGGACGTTACCACAAACACACGGACGTTACCACAAACACACGGACGTTACCACAAACACACGGACGTTACCACAAACACACGTACGTTACCACAAACACACGGACGCTACCACAAACACACGGACGCTACCACAAACACACGGACGTTACCACAAACACACGGACGTTACCACAAACACACGGACGTTACCACAAACACACGGACGTTACCACAAACACACGGACGTTACCACAAACACACGGACGCTACCACAAACACACGGACGCTACCACAAACTCACAAGCACACGGACGCAAGCACAAACACACACACACACACTCAAAAACACACGGGCGTGAGCACAAACACGAACTTGTCCACTTCATCTGCTTGAAACAAAGAGCGCGTGTCGGCTTAACTTGAAATAAAACATAGAGGATTGCAAGAAATAATCGATATTGTTACGTGCAGGAAAAAAAATTACATTAACTCCTATACAGCGTATTGTTTGATCTTTAATTATATTTGTAGAGGTGGAAAAAGGGCCGAAGAAAAGTCATTATGGCGGTGGCAAGGTGTTAGGTGAGGCGTGGGGCCGAGGCGTGTGGGCCGAGGAATGGGGGCCGAGGCGTAGGGGGCCGAGGCGTGGGGGCCGAGGCGTGGGGGCCGAGGCGTGGGGGCCGAGGCGTGTGGGCCGAGGCGTGTGGGCCGAGGAATGGGGGCCGAGGCGTGGCGGGCGAGGCGTGGGGGCCGAGGCGTGGGGGCCGAGGCGTGGGGGCCGAGGCGTGGGGGCCGAGGCGCAGGACCGAGGCGTGGGACAGAGGCGTGAGACAGAGGCGTGGGGGGCGTGGGGCCGAGGCGCGGGGCATCATCAGGCCGACCCTCGGCCGCCAACTACCGCACACAAAGAGAAGCGTCAAAACAATTGTCACTAAATTCATTACCATTAGAGCCATTAGCCGGGGCATTATCCCCGACACACTCGCCCTCTCCGTCACCATTGGCCAGTCACTCTCGGCCGGCCAGTCACTCTCGGCCGGACAGTCACTCGCGGCCGGACAGTCACTCTCGGCCGGACAGTCACTCTCGGCCGGACAGTCACTCTCGGCCGGACAGCCTCTTTCGACCTGATATTCTCGGCTAGCAACACTACTCTGATCCATTTCCTCCCCTCCCACCCACTCACACTCAGTTCCACTCCCTCATCTTCATACTAATCCTAATAATTCAATTCCTCATTTCAGGCCCCCGGACTTCTCCGCCTGCTCTATGGACTTCGTTTCTGATGACGCAGCCGCTGACATCATGATTCAACTGTCAAGAGGAAACAACACACAATATGGCTAACAACAGGACACAACAGGGCTGACAACCGTGGTTGACAACAGGGGTTGACAACCGTGGTTGACAAAAGGGGTTGACAACAGGACATGATACAAGAAGATAAGAATTAAGTACTCAGCAGATGGCCTGTTGACCGATAGGAGGGTCATTCATAAATATGTCTATCCTACGCTTGAAACAATCCAGCGACCACTTGTATATTATGTTACTCAGCAATTTGTTCCGTAGATCTATTACCATACCAGTATTTACCTAGGACTTTCGTGAATCTGAACTTATCCAACTTTCATCTTTTGTTTCTGTTTCTATTTTATGTTGACATTTAAAACTTTTATTTCCAATTTAGTATACAAATTTATTTGTTTATATAGTTATTTCACCTCGTACTCTTCGTCATTACTGAGAGTATAATTTTTTTTTATCTCTCTTTTCAAGTTTCACGTTCTAGTGATTATCTTTGGCTTCCTCCTTTACACGCGTTCAAGTAAATATATTTTCATTCTGCAGTATGGAGATTATAATCTAAACGAGCCCCTAACAATCGTTAGATAAAGGTTGAGTAGTAACTACATTGCATGTCATCCTGCAAACAATGTAGGAAATAAATCGCTGTAACATATTTGTTTTATTTCGTTTAACTATGCATTGATTTATTTGCTATTTAAAATCCATACTGCTCCTGACTCCCAGATTATAACAAAAAAATAATGATTTCCCCGGTCATATGATACCTGATACCTGATCATATGATACCAAATATGATACCTGGGTGTTAGTCAGCTGTCACAGGCTGCTTCCTGGGGGTGGAGGCCTGGTCGAGGACCGGGCCGCGGGGACACTAAAGCCCCGAAATCATCTCAAGATAACCTCAAGATAACCTCCCCAATTTCAACAGTTTAGCTGATATCTGGTAATTCTAGTATCACTATTTAGGCTCGGAAATCTACATTGTTCAGTATTAAACTGCATCAGCCAATCATCAGTCCAGTTTGAAATGATCTCGATGGTAAGACTGAAAAATATAAATTAAGTACATATGGTGCAAGACACAATTAGATCTCTTCGTCGAAAGAAAATATGTAAACTAAAGGATCTGGGAATAATGCTGCCAAACAACCTAAATTTAAATCAACTTTTTTTAAAATAATCAGACCCGAATCCAGCCAGACCCGAATCCAACTATCCAATTCGATAAACCCACAATACCACGTTCTTCTAAGTTGCTAACTAGTTTCTAACGAGTCACAGAATAAAAGGCTTTGCTGAGATCAAGAATAGAAAACTGTAATCCTTGTCTCAATCAATTGCTTGAAATAAACAGGAAAAAAATGACAGTAGATTTTTAAAACTGGAACCCTTTGTATAACTTTGTTGTAAATCCATTATTAATCTATTTTTCTCAAGATGTTAGCGAATGGCTTTTGCGGTAATCGACTGAAAAATAGTACAATAGACGTTAATTGAACGATGGTTTGACGCCAAGTGATCTATTGCCATGTCTTGAAAATGAGACCCACATCTACATCCCACTACTCGATACGAATATAATGTATATGAAAATGATCGCGATAGTGATGAGCAATGATGCGAGGTAGAATATGCACATGGTTGCTAGACTATGCTTCCTGAAGGAGCCCATTGCCATCTCTATTGACGAAGATGAGTACGATTTCCCAAACTCACTCACTCTCTCTCAGAACTTGTCAACAAAATCATATGGCTAAAATAACGTTTATATGGCCACACTCCTAACGTCTTCGATCACCGTCTCCTAGGGTCGTTAATCAGCGCTCCTAAGGGGTCATTCGTCTCCCCAGGAACCATACCAGACATCATTACCATAAAACAACATTTGTCTACCCAGACGAGGCCGAGAAGGGCCAGGGGGCCCCCGCTCCAGTTCCTTACGTCAGTCCTGCCCAGCTTAACCCAACCAACTGCTCAACACCTCCCTCTACTTAACTGAAAAGTGGAAATCCATCCAGCAAGTGAGGCTACGGAATTGATCAGCTGATGCAATGCAACCTATAAATCCGTTGCATTTATGGAATTGACGTAATACCTATAAAAGTAAAATTGATAAAGAAATTGGACCAGGAGTTCATTTGCAGGAAGAACCGGTTCTCAAAATCAACGAATTTTACAACTATGTATCGATTAGTAATAAATTTTCGCTATCATGATATCCACTTTAGTCACAACTACTATTGTGGTTACCATAGCGAGTCACTATTCTACCATTACGGTTATCATGGCCGGTCACCACTATCAGCGCGGGTAATATTCAGAATTTCTTCCATAAACAGCACTTCGTCTTTTGTTTTCACTATCAGCTGACAACATGCTTCTTCGAGGGAGACGACAAGACTGATAGATCTTTCGCCTCCACATCGGACTCGAAGTCAGGACTTCGATGTCAAGAACTTGACCTCAATCAAGGTTTTAAATCTCTATTTGACCTCTAAATAGACATTAATGGAAGAGCTTAACAACCAGCCGTATTAATGACCATGCGTTATAGAGCTTATATGGTTATAACAACGCAGGTAAGGGTATTGCGTTGCCTTGGGTTACCCCTTCGTTACTAGTCCTCAGCTTGTTCAAATTCATGTCAGGTTAACATGTAAGTTATTCCTCTGTTACCTCAGGGTGCTGAGAACCCCTTACAGTACTGATCCCATCTCCACCCCCTTACAGTACTGATCCCACCTCCACCCCCTTACAGTACTGATCCCACCTCCACCCCCTTACAGTACTGATCCCATCTCCACCCCCTTACAGTACTGATCCCACCTCCACCCTCTTACAGAACTGATCCCACCTCCACCCCCTTACAGTACTGATCCCACCTCCACCCCCTTACAGTACTGATCCCACCTCCACCCCCTTACAGTACTGATCCCACCTCCACCCCCTTACAGTACTGATCCCACCTCCACCCTCTTACAGTACTGATCCCACCTCCACCCCCTTACAGTACTGATCCCACCTCCACCCCCTTACAGTACTGATCCCACCTCCACCCCCTTACAGTACTGATCCCACCTCCACCCCCTTACAGTACTGATCCCACCTCCACCCCCCTTACAGTACTGATCCCACCTCCACCCCCTTACAGTACTGATCCCACCTCCACCCTCTTACAGTACTGATCCCACCTCCACCCCCTTACAGTACTGATCCCACCTCCACCCTCTTACAGTACTGATCCCACCTCCACCCCCTTACAGTACTGATCCCACCTCCACCCCCTTACAGTACTGATCCCACCTCCACCCTCTTACAGTACTGATCCCACCTCCACCCTCTTACAGTACTGATCCCACCTCCACCCATTTACAGTACTGATCCCACCTCCACCCCCTTACAGTACAAATCCCCACCTCCGCCCCTCAAATGACAGCACATCCCCCCCCCCCTTTTCTATTATTACTGTCTACTCCTCCAACCTCTACATAATTATCACACTTCCCATTCATTCCTCTCCTCCTCCTCTTCGCCCCATCAACAGTACCCGACCCCTACTAATGCTGTCCCCCACCTCAACCCCAACAATAGTGTCCCCCCACCCCAATCGGGACTGTCTGACCCTCAACCCCCAATCGGGACTGTCTGACCCTCAACCCCCAATCGGGACTGTCTGACCCTCAATCCCCAATCGGGACTGTCTGACCCTCAACCCCCAATCGGGACTGTCTGACCTTCAATCCCCAATCGGGACTGTCTGACCCTCAACCCCCAATCGGGACTGTCTGACCCTCAATCCCCAATCGGGACTGTCTGACCCTAAACCCCCAATCGGGACTGTCTGACCCTCAATCCCCAATCGGGACTGTCTGACCCTCAACCCCCAATCGGGACTGTCTGACCCTCAACCCCCAATCGGGACTGTCTGACCCTCAATCCCCAATCGGGACTGTCTGACCCTCAACCCCCAATCGGGACTGTCTGACCCTCAACCCCCAATCGGGACTGTCTGACCCTCAACCCCCAATCGGGACTGTCTGACCCTCAACCCCCAATCGGGACTGTCTGACCCTCAATCCCCAATCGGGACTGTCTGACCCTCAACCCCCAATCGGGACTGTCTGACCCTCAACCCCCAATCAGTAGTCTTCGTCACCACTGCTGCTACCATTAACACACTCCTTTTTTCACATCACAACCATGTTGTTGTTTTAGATTCAGCTGCTCGGAACAAAAAGTTCCAAGTAGCACGGTCTATGGTGAGCCCGTACATCACAACCACTTTCAAACACCAGACATACCTATCGTAGTTAATAATCAACGGTGGAAATAGTGGTATAGAGTACGCGACTTGCAATTCTTTGGTCGTAGGTTCGCTCCCAACTCATAGCCCAAGTGGATTTTCTCACTGTTAATAAATGTTCCTGTGACCACCTCAACCAGCATCAACATTTATCCCCATTCTCAGTCACCGGCTGCTGCAATCTCCAGCAACTTCCTAATCAATCAACCTGTCCGCTTGAAAAATACACCGCATTTTGACGTCAAAATCCCCAACAAACAATATATGATGTATTATATATCATAGCGGCTCACCAACATTCACGTTTTCTATGCGTGGGATCGCTCGAGGGGTGGCTTAGTTGTAGGTGTTTCAGTACACCATTTTTTGTCCGTTATGTATGATTCGTTAGGACAGGCTGAATAATTACCACAACAATCCCATCCACTCTTCCCTACTCCAGTCCCCCATCTCTCAACAGAAACCCCAGGTCCAATGTCATCAGCTACCACCCCTCCCCCCCCTCCCCCCCTCCCTCCCCCAGTTCGAGTCTGGGGCGCGACAATGTTTGTTCGCTGACAAAGCATAAAATAGCCTATGGGAATCCCCCGAAGCTCGCCAGTTCTTTTGTTCCCAGAGCCCCGCCGTGCGTGGACACACGCCCCATCTCCGCTGTCTCGGGCTAGTTCGCACACGTGAGTTCGAAGCCCACAACTCGGCCATTTGTCAAGAATAGGTCACACATTCTTGACATTCTAATAGTCACTTCGAGGTCACATTGTATGAGTCAAATCCCATATTATTTGTATCGGTGCCAGTCTGTTCCTAGACTTATGCCAACTTGATTATGATACGAGCTGTGAAAATTATTTGAAGGTATGAAAGAATATACACATATGAAAGAAACAAAAGCGAAATACATTGCCCTCATACCTGATCAACCAGACTGTGATTTATACGTCTGGCCACTTGAGCTGGACGGTAGAGCAACAGTCTCGCTTCATGCAGGTCGGCGTTCAATCCCCGACCGTCCAAGTGGTTGGGCACCATTCCTGTCCCCCGTCCCATCCCAAATCCTTATCCTAACCCCTTCCCAGTGCTATATAGTCGTAATGGCTTTGCGCTTTCCCTTGATAGTAACCTCCTTCATACGTCAGGCTGGAGTAGCCGCGTCCAACAGCCTGGTTTACCAGTCCAGCAACGAGGAGGCCTGGGCGAGGACCGGGCCGCGGGGACGCTAAGCCCCGATACCAACACAAGGTAAGGGGGAGCCCGCTTGTATTTACACCAGCAAAGGTTTGTCAAAGGCTTCCCAAACCTGCTGCGGCCCGACATGAAAACTATTAACTGACGCCTTACTCACGAAACGTTCCAGCACCTCGACCAAACAGGAGTTTACAGCATAGAATTTGGCTCGAATTAGAAGACTGGATCCGACGGCGATGTTGCGGTAACTCCTGGTATGGCGTCTCATTGAGTCGGCGAAGGCATATGCATTATTAAAAATTCCGAAAATATGTATTTTACTAAATTCTAGTACTTTTCTATTCAATTACTAGTTTTAAGCTCCCTGTCCATGTTTCTGAAGGACAAAGGGGCTTTGGCAACTGTTGTTATTCTAGTAATGTTGGTTTCTGGCATCAGATTTGGGGTTATATCCACTCTCAGGCCTTTCTCCTATTGGTATTTCATGGTCAATGTTTTTAATATCCTTCTCATTTTGTGTGAAGTCTAGCCAAGCTGGTTAGTCACCGACCCCTCTCCTTATCTCCTCCCTGACATGTTGCATCAGGAAGCCCCTCTCTACTACTTCAAAAAGCTTTGCTCTTACTATGTCTTACCTCCTTGTCTTGGATTTATTATTTCCCAGTCGATTTGCCTATGTTTGAAGTTTTCCCATTACCAGGGAAAACTTTAAAATAAAACAAAAACAAAAACAGCCTTGTAACTCACGGAGGTGGTGTTATCGAAGCCTCGTAACTCACGGAGGTGGTGTTATCAAAGCCTCGTAACTCGCTGAAATGGTCACCTACAAAGGGGAGCTCTGCTTTTAGTCTATAGGCTATGCCTGCCACCCATTGGAGGATATTTAAACGTGCTCTATTGGTAATTATGTATTCTTGCCTTGGTTGTCTGTGGTTCTTTGAAGTGTTATGAATTACAGCCAAAACCACCTTCTCACCATACAATGAAATGATTCCCACAAGCAGTTCCTGTAGCTGATTGTCACCTCCAAAGATCCAGTTTCTTTTTACCAGCAGTGTCACACCTCCTCCTCCTCCTCCTCTATGAAGTCTTTCACTTCTCATTATCTGTTATTCCCTTGGGAGTACTGCATTATTAATATTCCAATTTGTGCTCTACTAATGATATTCCAATCAGCTTTGTTTCCCCAGTCCTTTCTTTGAGTTCATTTGCTTCATTTGATGTTCCATCAGCATTGGTGTGCCAGATCATCAGAGCCTAAATATATATCCTGTCCCTTAAATGGTTAGTTCCTGCTTAGGTATGGGGTTTAGGTTACCTTTGGGAAGTGGAAGAGAGCACTGAAGTGGATCCCTGTGTTGCAATGGGTTGGAGTACGGGGTGTGACAAAGTAGGATTTGTGGGTCTTACTGGCTTGGTGGTAGTAATGTATTGACTGAATGCCAAGGGGAAATGTGGGAAGAATGGGTGGATACTGATGATCAATGAGAGACAATGGGTGGTCAGTAGATTTCTATTAGATAGAGATGAGAAGGAAATTGGTGCTACTGGAATGGGAGTATGTTGAATTTCTACGTTGTTTGGTCTAGGGAAGGTTTTGAAGGTGTTCTTGTTTTGTCTTCCTAGTCAGACCTGGGAGCCAAGTCCTCCTACTTGGGGTTCTAGCTGCTTAATGTTCGTAATGATGCTATTCATTTGTCTTTCCGTTGCATTGCTTTTATGCATGCACTGGTCTTGCATTTCCTGGGGGGAGGGTGCTCGCTTCCTGTCTCTTATTTCACTCCTTCCTCTTCGTATCTACGGGCTATTCTCCGCTATTCTATCTGCCCTGCCTTTCTTCATTATATTTTTATTTCATCCTTATTCTTCTCATTTTCCAGTAGACCCTTTATTGTCCTGAAATCTCTTTTTCGGTTCATCAGGATTCTTGGAGATGCTTCATTCATAATGAATATAGACCAGTGTGAGTGGTCAAGTTTTTCTGTTTTCTCGTGATTTAACGTGATTGATTCTCGTGTTTTCTCGTATTTAACCCCAACAGATATATGTCTTCTAATTCTCTTTCAGCCTCTCGAATGTACAACCCTCTCAGGATCTCCATGAGAGATTCTCTCTCCATCTGCATAAGGGTCTCACTTGGTGTCTGCTGTTATCTCATGTAGTCCGTGTTATCTCATATCTCTTGAATGAATGATTATCATTCTCTCCGAAAGTCGAGAACGAAAAAGACACACAGATAAAATGCAAGAGGGAGGGAATTATCAGGGGAAAGCACCAAACCATTACGACTATATAGCACTTGGAAAAGGGGGGGGGCAGGATAAGGATTTGGAATGGGACGGAGGGAAAGGAATGGTGCACAACAACTTGAACGGTCGGAGGACTGAACGCCGACCTGCATGAAGCTCTACCGTCGCTCTACCGTCCAGCATGCACAAAAAAAAGATGATTGAAAGTCATGTAGTCCTGTGTATGAAAAGGAAGGAGGAACAGGGAGGAGGAGGAGGTCAGAGGAGGCGGCAGCGGCGGCGTCGTGTGTGAAGGCTGTCTTACGACCCGCAGATACGACCATCCCGGCTTTACGACACGTCATTAGACGCACCGCGGGGACCACCGGCCACCACACCAAGAATCCATCACCATATCTTATCCTCAACTCTGTATTCCTGCAGAACCCACCAGACAACTGCAACCAAATGATGACAATTACTCTCGCTCACAACTACTCAAACTGGTAATTTTTTGGTGCTTTGACTTAAAAGAATAAAGTTCCTATGAGGTGCACTCTCATAATATAATATAATATATATAAAAAGTTGTGAGGGTACCACCACTGGTGCATATATGGGGACCCATAGTCTCGGCGAAGAAAATAAGGAGTATTCAGAGAAGACCTTGTGGATTTTCAATGAACACTTTAATATTTTCTTCTCCTACCACCCCCATTCTTTTGTATATAAACAAATATTTGCTTTACTTAAACTTTGTTACAAAAAAGAAGTTACTTATAGGGTACAAAGATAATTATCACAAGTTGTAGAGTTCCTCCAGCTCCACAGATGGCGGGCAGAAACACTGAATGCAGCGTTCCTGCACACACACATATAATTATATATTATATATTATATATATATATATATATATATATATATATATATATATGTATATATATATATATATATATATATATATACATATATATATATATATGTATATATATATGTATGTATATATATATACATATATATATATATATATATATATATATATATATATATATATATATATATATATATATATATATATATATATATATATGGGAAGGGACCCACCCACAGGGAAGCAGCCAAATCCCGTAAGTATAGAGAACTGGTTCACCACTACAATTTTGTCCCCATTGCTTCTGAGACACTCGGCGCCTGGGGTAAAAGTGCTACCAGTTTTTTGAAGGAACTGGGTTCTAGGCTCATTGAAACGACAAGGGACCCAAGAGCTGTAAGCTTTCTTTTCCAGCGCCTCAGTGTGGCGATACAGAGGGGAAATGAGCACTGCATTCAGGGTTCCTACCCGCCATCTGAGGAGCTGGAGGAAGTCGACAACCTATGACAACCATCTTTGTAACCCATATGTAACTCCTTTTTTGTAACAAAGTTCAACTAAAGTAAATATATATGTGTACATACAAAAGAATGGGGGTGGTAGGAGAAGATAATATTAGTGTTCAGTGAGAAACCACAAGGTCTCCTCTGAATACTTTTTATTTTCTTCTCCGAGGCTATGGGTCCCCACATTGGCACCAAAGGTGGTACCCTCACAAACTCATATTATATATATATATATATATATATATATATATATATATATATATATATATATATATATATATATATATATATATATATATATATGCGTGTGTGTGTGTATATATATAAATTATATATTGATTGTTAAACAGCTTTGCCGAAATAAAATTATTGATTTTTTTTGTCTTTGGATTATCTTTTGATCTCGAATGTTAGGTTAGGCCAGGTTAGGTTAGGTTGAGGGACAGGTGGCGTTATCGAAGCCTCGTAACTCAGGGTCAATAAGGTCAAGCCTGGCCTCGGGCCGGGCTTGGGGAGTAGAAGAACTCCCAGAACCCCATCAACCAGGTATCAGGGAGGTGGTGTTATCGAAGCCTCGTAACTCACGAAGGTGTTGTTATCGAAGCCTCGTAACTCACGAATGTGGTTTTACCGAATCCTCGTAACTCACGGAGGTGGTGTTATCGAAGCCTCGTAACTCACGGAGGTGGTGTTATCGAAGCCTCGTAACTCACGAAGGTGGTGTTATTGAATCCTCATAACTCAGGGAGGTGGTGTTATCGAAGCCTCATAACTCAGAGAGGTGGTGTTATCGAAGCCTCATAACTCACGAAGGTGGTGTTATCGAAGCCTCGTAACTCACGGAGGTGGTGTTATCGAAGCCTCGTAACTCACGAAGGTGGTGTTATTGAATCCTCATAACTCAGGGAGGTGGTGTTATCGAAGCCTCATAACTCAGAGAGGTGGTGTTATCGAAGCCTCATAACTCACGAAGGTGGTGTTATCGAAGCCTCGTAACTCACGGAGGTGGTGTTATCGAAGCCTCATAACTCAGGGAGGTGGTGTTATCGAAGCCTCATAACTCACGAAGGTGGTGTTATCGAAGCCTCGTAACTCACGGAGGTGGTGTTATCGTCGCCTCGTAACTCACGGAGGTGGTGTTATCGAAGCCTCGTAACTCACGGAGGTGGTGTTATTGAAGCCTCGTAACTCACGGAGGTGGTGTTATCGAACTCCACCTCCGATCTCTAACTCGCTGAAATGGTCACCTGCAGACCTGTATCTTTTCCTCTCCTGGTAATTCCACGCCGAATGGTGTCTATAATCCACATATCGACTGGCTCTCGACACACTGTTTGTCTCCTTAACAGACATTCTGGTTTCAGTTATCTCTTTTTCCCCTGAAGTCTGTCCTTCAGTATATTACAGTGACTGAAGCTGTAATTATGATAAGTTAAAATTTATGTAATACGCAGGAGGCGATATTTTTAAGTGCGTGCTCGGTAGAGAGACAACACACTCAGGTCACTGTGGAAACTGGTCTCTTATCTTGTTTACAAGAACTGGTTTCTAATAATTGTTTTCAACTAAGGAGGAATGGACATTCGATCGAGATTGGAAAACGAGACCCGCCAGCACCGGACTGTAAAGAAACCAAAACCACGAGGCAGAACCAGGAGGCTGTTGTGGTCGACACTCACGAAGAAAAACATGATACAAAAAATGTGAAGTGCCTAAGGACCTCTCCAGCAAACAAACTCCGGCCAGATAACTCAAATCTATATGTATAAGATGGCGAGGCGGCGGCCTGCCAGAGAGAGAGAGAGAGATTGGCTCAGATACTCCGACATTCACCCGGCCATCAGCCCGCCACCTCCCCCCTCACTCCACGATAGATAGTCACCTGATAACAATGGTAAAAAACCCGTGAGAGAGAAGCAGGCGCTCGTCTGCGTCCGCCTTTGACACGCACCCAGCTAACTCGACCTCATAAATACTCAGAAGCATGATATATGGAACACTCTCGTGAAGGCGCACAGGGAGAGGGGATGCTCGCAGCCTCGGAGGTGGAAAAGCACTTGCGAGGCAGCATGCAACCTCCCGTCTGCAGACCAACATAAACAGGATAACATCGGCGGCATATGTATGTTAATATATATTATTAGAAAAACCTTTTAGGAGGTTCAGAGAAAAATAAATTAGAACGATGTACACCTGTGTGAGACCTGCAGCAAAATGTACAACTCCCTACTTGAGAAAGCAAGTACAAACTCATTTATATTACATATTACATATTATATATATTATATTATATTATATATATATATATATTAGTATATTTTGGTAGCAGTCTTTTCTGTAGACATATATTATTAAATATGACCGAGAAAGTAAGATTAATAATTCTAACACGAATTTTCTCGATCTTTCGTACGTTTCTTTTCACTGTTGGTGGTAATTCAAAAATCAATTCTCCAAAATTCATTTTTATTTCTAGTCTATATATATATATATATATATATATATATATATATATATATATATATATATATTATATATATATATATATATATATTATATATATTCAAACATACAAAATACATTCGCTATCGCTTCCCCATCCCCTCCCTTCCCCCCCCAAAAAAAAAAAAAAATAAAAAGTTAGAAGACACTTAATGCAGTTCTAATACACAAGAAAAGAGACAGACTGGAGGCTCTGAACTACAAACAAACGTCCCTTACTCGCATACTATACAATGGTGACTGAGAAGATTAGGAAAAACTAGCAGACCATCTGGACAGAAGAGACTTGGTAACACCATCAGCACGGGTTCAAGGATGATAAATCTTGCCCCAAACGTTTTAATGTTCAATGACCTGGCGACAAAAGTTAGACAAGAGAAGTGTAGGGCAGACTGCATACTTTGGACTGCCAGAAATCCTTAGAAAAATACTCCATAAAAAGACTAGTGCACAAGTTGGAGAAACAAGCAGGAGAGACAGGGAAAATTTCTCTAGTTGATAAGGGGAGTACCTAAGCAACGGAAGACAGAGAGTTACTAAGACGATTGAAGTCACAGAGCGGCAAGACGTTACTAGCCGAGTCACTCACGATTCAGCTCTCGGACCTATCCTGTTTCTCATACATATAAATGCTCTTCAAAAGAAATACAGGTTCCTCTCCATGTTTGCTGATGCAAAAATTATGAAGAGGATTAAGACAGGCAAACACATGATGACCTGGATAAGCTGAAAAAATAACCCAACAAATGTCTACTCGGGTTTTACTCGATAAAATTTAAAGTAATAAAACTAGGTATATGGAGGAGCAGGCCAGACACAAGGTACCAAATGGGAGATGGAATCCTTCATGAAACGGACATGTATAAGGGGTTAACATCACACCGAACCTGTCTCCTGAAGCCTATATTAAAAGGATATCAGCGGCATATGAGAAGTTGACTAACATCAGAATTGCCTTTAGAAATTTGTTTAAGGAATCATTGAGAACCTTGTATTCTAATTCTGAAGCATGCGTCTCCAGCAAGAAGCCCACATCTAGTCAAGTACAAGATGAAGCTAAAGAAGTCTCTAAGGTATGCCACTAGACTGTCCCAGAACTATGAGCAAAGGCTACAGGAATCGAACTGCATGTCTCTGGAGGACTTAAGAGTTAGGGGAGACATGATTACCACATACATAATTTTCATGGGTCTAACACATGTAGGTCTAATACACTGTTGTCTGACGTTAGCACACTCAGCTCTGATCTGATAGCTGCGTGTGCTATCAGAACAGGCATAAACTATTTCTGTATAGCGTGCATACAAGGAACTACAAGACGCTACAGCCCATCCAACATACAAGGAACTACAAGACGCTACAGCACATCCAACATACAAGGAACTACAAGACGCTACAGCACATTCAGCCAACTGGTATAAGGACACCAGTAATCCATGTCAGGAAACGATGAATCAGTTGAACAAAGTAGTGTAGAGCAACAGTCAAGGCGTATAGCTGGCGGGTGTAGAGCAGCAGTCAAGGTGTAGCTCACAGGTGTAGAGCAGGGGTCAAGGTGTAGCTCACAGGTGTAGAGCAGGGGTCAAGGTGTAGCTCACAGGTGTAGAGCAGGGGTCAAGGTATAGCTCACAGGTGTGGAGCAGCAGTCAAGGCGTATAGCTGGCGGGTGTAGAGCAGCTGGCCTCTTCACACCGTTTACCAGATGAAGACCCACCACTGACTTATCACACCAAATGAGTGGTTGGGATCCGAGCCCCGGTAGGTGGGCAGGGTCGTGTCCGCCCAGTGGGACGACCCCAGACCCGGTCACACCTCACCCGGGGGAGTTATATCGACCAGGTAACACCTCACCTGGGGGAGTTATCGACCAGGTAACACCTCACCTGGGGGAGTTATCGACCAGGTCACACCTCAGCTTGGGAAGTTATCGACCAGGTAACACCTCACCATGGGGAGTTATCGACCAGGTAACGCCTCAGCTGGGAGTTATATCGACCAGATAACACCTTAGCTTGGGGAGTTATCGACCAGGTAACACCTCACCTTGGGGAGTTATGTCGACCAGGTATCACCTCAGCTGGGGAGTTATGTCGACCAGGTATCACCTCAGCTTGGGGAGTTATCGACCAGGTCACACCTCACCTCGGGAAGTTATATCTACCAGGTCACACCTCACCTTGGGGAGCTATGTCGACCAGGTAACACCTCACCTTGTGATTCATCCATCTCGAGCTATCTCTATGTTGTATCTACGTTGTTATCTACTATATCTACTCTTTCACATTATTATTACTACTAAGACCTCACCCAGGGTGGAATACTGGCAGTGATCGATGACAATAAACTTTTATATAATAATGAGGCACTTGATATCAGTAGAGAAGTGATGAGTAAGGTGGATATCATGGCGCGTTCAGTAGGGTGGATATCATGAGGCGTTCAGTAGGGGGAGGGGAGGTCATGGGGCGTTCAGTAGGGGGAGGGGAGATCACTGTTATAGAACAGTGTCGAAAACATTTTCGTAGAGCAGTGTGGAGAACACTTTCATAGAGCAGTGTGGGAGAACATTTTCATAGAGCAGTGTGGGAGAACACTTTAATAGAGCAGTGTGGGAGAACATTTTCATAGAGCAGTGTGGGAGAACACTTTAATAGAGCAGTGTGGGAGAACATTTTCATAGAGCAGTGTGGGAGAACACTTTAATAGAGCAGTGTGGAGAACACTTTCATAGAGCAGTGTGGAGAACACTTTCATAAAGCAGTGTGGAGAACACTTTTATAAAGCAGTGTGGAGAACACTTTTATAAAGCAGTGTGGAGAACACTTTCATAAAGCAGTGTGGAGAACACTTTCATAAAGCAGTGTGGAGAACACTTTCATAGAACAGTGTGGAGAACACTTTCATTAAGCAGTGTGGAGAACACTTTCATAGAACAGTGTGGAGAACACTTTCATAGAGCAGGGTGGAGAACACTTTCATTAAGCAGTGTGGAGAACACTTTCATAGAACAGTGTGGAGAACACTTTCATTAAGCAGTGTGGAGAACACTTTCATAGAACAGTGTGGAGAACACTTTCATAGAGCAGGGTGGAGAACACTTTCATAGAGCAGGGTGGAGAACACTTTCATTAAGCAGTGTGGAGAACACTTTCATAGAACAGTGTGGAGAACACTTTCATTAAGCAGTGTGGAGAACACTTTCATAGAACAGTGTGGAGAACACTTTCATTAAGCAGTGTGGAGAACACTTTCATAGAACAGTGTGGAGAACACTTTCATTAAGCAGTGTGGAGAACACTTTCATAAAGCAGTGTGGAGAACACTTTCATAAAGCAGTGTGGAGAACACTTTCATAAAGCAGTGTGGAGAACACTTTCATAGAGCAGGGTGGAGAACACTTTCATAGAGCAGTGTGGAGAACACTTTCATAGAGCAGTGTGGGAGAACACTTTCATAGAGCAGGGTGGAGAACACTTTCATAGAGCAGTGTGGAGAACACTTTCATAGAGCAGTGTGGGAGAACACTTTAATAGAGCAGTGTGGAGAACACTTTCATAGAGCAGTGTGGAGAACACTTTCATAGAGCAGTGTGGAGAACACTTTCATAGAGCAGTGTGGGAGAACACTTTCATAGAGCAGTGTGGAGAACACTTTCATAGAGCCGTGTGGAGAACACTTTCATAGAGCAGTGTGGGAGAACATTTTCATAGAGCAGTGTGGGAGAACACTTTAATAGAGAAGTGTGGAGAACACTTTCATAGAGCAGTGTGGAGAACACTTTCATAAAGCAGTGTGGAGAACACTTTCATAAAGCAGTGTGGAGAACACTTTCATAAAGCAGTGTGGAGAACACTTTCATAAAGCAGTGTGGAGAACACTTTCATAGAGCAGGGTGGAGAACACTTTCATAGAGCAGGGTGGAGAACACTTTCATAGAGCAGGGTGGAGAGCTCAGTTAAGAGCACGTTGAAAGAAATGAGTTTATACTCGCAGGAAGATCATATACGTAAATCAGAAACAAGATAGGTTACAGTATAGAACCCTGTG
>NC_091157.1:10809369-10836869 GCF_040958095.1 Procambarus clarkii
CTGCACTGGCAAATTTTGGGTACACTGTGAGGATATCTTCAAGAATACGAGAGTGAATAAAGTAATTGCAAAGTTCCAGGTACCTCATGCCAACTGGTCTGAAAGGTCTAATAACTGGGCATTCGGTGATGTAGTGTGGGCGATCGTGCCCCAGTTCCTGCTCACAGAGTTTGCAACTGGAGTGCTTAGGGTTGGGAGATCCGTCGCCTGCGTTAATGTTTTCTAGTGAGTAACTCTAGGGACTCGGCCAGCTACCTTTAACCAACTATGGGCGGGATTGGGGAGTATAAAGGGCGCCACCCCCTCCTGAACCACAGAACCCAGCACTGACCAGCCTGTGTTCGTTCCGTACACCAAACCACTCATCCTTCAAAATTGGGCAGCGCTAGCACCAAGCATCTGGCCTCCACACCATACAGATTGACCTTTTCTTATATATTTACTTCGAGGGGTACCCAGCGGTGCCCTGGATTGTTTGTTTTGTTTCCTCACACAACTTCTTTTCAGTTCTCCATACATTTCCCCTCTTTTCCTTCCTAACCCGCCCCTCTTCCCCCTCTCTCTTCCCCTTAGTCCCTCCCAGCATACCATTTTCTCTCTGTACCCTTCTTCTCTCCCTACCCTCTTTCTATTTTTGCACCTACTTCCCTGTCTAGACTTCATCCTCCAACAGAGATATTTCCAATTTTTTCCCCTTTTCACCCTCTTCCCCACTCTGCACCCTCTCCCCCACTTTGCTCACCCTCGCGGAGGGTGAGGATGATGATGTTATAATTATTATAAGATTTGAGTTGTGTGTTTGGTTCTCCGGAGGACTCCCAGTCCTCCTCTGGGAGGCTCTGCTGTGCCCTCAGTGAAGCTCCCAGCCTGAGGACAGACCAGTGCTGAGGTAAGTGGATGAACTTAGGAGCTGGGATACGTGAACACAATAGTAGCTGAGATGTGGGGACCGCCTAGGAGATGTGATCTAAGGACCCCCTAGGAACTGGGATATGAACACAGCCTAGGAGCAGATACAAGACAGACGAAGAACTGCGATAAAGGGACAGAGTGAAGGAACGGTTTCCATCCTATTTGACCATCGGGTATTGAACATCAACCAGGCAATAAACGATGAGACCGCCGCTGTAGTGAATTACAAACTAACATTGGGACGATATTTTAGTCCTCTGCACCACTGATTGTAAAATTTTGCTTTTAATAGAATACTGGAAGTGTGGAGGAGTTGTTATGTTCGAATGGTTTAAATACAGTTGGTTTAAAAGGTAATTAATAGTTAACAATATTATTAGGAATAATCGGTTATTGCGCATTACTCTTTGTACTACGTGCTATTAAATGTTTATCTTGTAAATTACGATATTCTTTATAATAAGTATTGTTCTTCCTCTTGCTTCTACAAGTAAGTGTTCATTCTCTTCTTCAAATGTTTGGTTCAAGAACACCTTTAAAATACATCCTATTGGTAATTTTTATTTTCTATTCTATTTTCTATATTAATTTTATTTTATATTTCTCTATTCTATTCTATTTTCTATTTTTAATAACCACCTAAATATTATTATTATTATTATTATTATTATTATATATATATATATATATATATATATATATATATATATATATATATATGTATATATATATATATATATATATATATATATATATATATGTATATATATATATATATATATATATATATATATATATATATATATATATATATATATATATATATTAGTCGTCATGGTTTGGCGGTAACAACTCCTGGTAGTTTCCTTCCTTTCCTTTATTTTATTAATTCTCGTGGTTAGTGTTTTTATTCTTTTTTTTATAAAAATTTCTCCAAAGATTTTCTCACAGGTATTTCTCGTCACTATGAATTCAATGTGTATTCTCTAAATACTTCAACATATCTTAACTCATATACACTTTGCAAGTATTCTGTGTATCAATTTGTGTATCACATAATATATCTTGTTTGATGTTTGTATCGTTTTCCATGATGAAAACCGAGTAAGTTTTTGCGTGTAATATTAGAGTTTTATTTCCCTGCAATCTCGTATAATTTCCAACACCGCGCGAGGTTTTCTGGCAATGTAAATACCCTGTATTGGTGCGCCTTGTCGGCCACCTGCCTCGGTTGCTCAGTCATCCAGAGAGAAGACAAAACATAAGGAATTCTACCTTGAAATTTAGTTTTCAATTAATTAAAACGAAATTTTTGAAAGAATATTGATTTGGTAAAATATTATGTGACCCCAAGATGTTTGTAGCTAACTATTTGGTGCTGGTTGGGAACAGCGATGGCCTCGCATCTTGCTGGTCTGTGGTCGATTCCTGATGGTTCAAGTGGTTGGGTTCCATTCCCTTCTTCTGTCCTATAACGGATCCTCTTCCTTATATCACCCTTCCAAGTGCTATATAATATGTCGTAGCGCTTTCTCCTCATATTTATCTAACTTTACGAAACATGTGTTTTGAAAAATGTTTATCTATCAACCTGACGACAGGTAAGCAGGGAAAAATAGTGGAGCCGTATGATGGGATCGATCACTCAATTCTTAAACGCCTGAGACACACGTAGCTCAGTTTGTAGCACGTGTAATTAAGGAGAAAAGGGGGATGCAGCTTCCAGCCCATTGGAACCTGCCACGAGCTAGTTCCACAGGCGGAACCAAAAAGCCAGAACTCAACCAACGCAAGCACAATTAGGTGAGTACACCAAGCACTGATGCTACGCGACGTATGAGCCTCTATATATCTCATACATTCATCATACAGTTCTTGTGATATCATTGTTCGTATATAACTAGTTTGCAGCTCATCTACACAAACCAGGCGCGTGTTTCTGTGTTGTTATAGCTGACTGGACTGGAGATCGACCTGCCCGACGCGCATATATGTTGTGGGTTCGCATGGCGGGATAACACAAGCCAAGGGCCGGTACCTGGAGGTATTACTGGCCAGACGCCCGTCCCTCATGATATCACCAGGTATGGGGGGCATCAATGGGTCTTATACAAATAAGACTCACTGAAGCTATTGATGCCCATACCTCATTTATATATTGAATGGTTTCCTTAAGAAGTTTGGCGGAGGTGCGACCTATTTGCGAACGTGGTCTCGAATGTAATCTCAAGTTATCAACGAGCATTTCATTTATTTCTAAATAATATGAAACATAAATGGTTAAACTTTGGGGGCCTTTTCACAGAGGTGGAAGGTCTGGCGTGGTTAACACATTTTCTTTCATATTAGAGCCCAAGTGGTCACGAACTAAGCACTAAGTACTGACCGTAGGATAAAAAGCTCCAATAATCACACTGATGAAGCCTCGAAGCACCTCAATATACCCTCCTGTCGGCGTTGACCTAATATATTGGCGGCGTCGTGCTGGGTGTAGCAGACACAGGGGCGCCCCCTGGCTGTAGGTGTGGTGGGTGAGCAGACACAGGGGCGCCCCCTGGCTTCAGGTGTAGTGGGTGAGCAGACACAGGGGCGCCCCCTGGCTTCAGGTGTAGTGGGTGAGCAGACACAGGGGCGCCCCCTGGCTTCAGGTGTAGTGGGTGAGCAGACACAGGGGCGCCCCCTGGCTTCAGGTGTAGTGGGTGAGCAGACACAGGGGGCGCCCCCTGGCTCCAGGAGTCATGGTAGAGCAGACACTAGGGCGCGCCCCGGCACAAGCAACAGGTATTGTAAGACTGCGCTCTACCCCAGCGTTATGCCCGAGCCTCGCAGGTGTTAATGCCACATTACAGGTGTTTACACAATGTATAATAATCATTACGGGTCATAAAGTGGTGGGAGGAGCCAGCATGTGGTCGGGCTGGAGGCCATGATGGCCAAGATGACACGACAACCTCACCATCAGACAATTATTCTAATATGATAATTGCCGACGACACAATGACGATTTAAATTGATATTTTGTTGCTTTTTAAGATTATGAGTAAATGTGTCAAGATTCCCGGCCGGAGCGGAGAGTCGCCTTCCTGGTAAAGGATATTCAAGAAGCATTATACAGCTTCATATACTGTCTCATAAGAAAAAAAAATTGATGTATACTTTGGAAGGTCTTATGATCCACAAGGCTCATTTATATATATCCTATTCTATTTATATCAACCCAAATTTATTCATATATATATATATATATATATATATATATATATATATATATATATATATATATATATATATATATATATATATATATATATATATATATATTATATATATCTAGGCTCATTGAAACAACAAGGGACCCGAGAGCTGCAAGCTTTCTTTTCCAGCGCCTCAGTGTGGCGATACAGAGGGGAAATGCGCACTGCATCCAGGGTTCCTGCCCGCCATCTGAGGAGCTGGAGGAACTCGACAACCTATGACAACCATCTTTGTAACCCATATGTAACTCCTTTTTTGTAACAAAGTTCAAATAAAGTAAATATATATGTGTACATACAAAAGAATGGGGGTGGTAGGAGAAGATAATATTAGTGTTCAGTGAGAAACCACAAGGTCTCCTCTGAATACTTTTTATTTTCTTCTCCGAGGCTATGGGTCCCCACATTGGCACCAGAGGTGGTACCCTCACAAATTTATATATATATATATATATATGTCGTACCTAGTAGCCAGAACTCACTTCTGAGCCTACTATGCAAGGCCCGATTTGCCTAATAAGCCAAGTTTTCATGAATTAATTGCTTTTCGACTACCTAACCTACCTAACCTAACCTAACCTAACTTTTTCGGCTACCTAACCAAACCTAACCTATAAAGATAGGTTAGGTTAGGTTAGGTAGGGTTGGTTAGGTTCGGTCATATATCTACGTTAATTTTAACTCCAATAAAAAAAAATTGACCTCTTACATAATGAAATGGGTTGCTTTATCGTTTCATAAGAAAAAAATTAGAGAAAATATATTAATTCATGAAAACTTGGCTTATTAGGAAAATCGGGCTTTGCATTGTAGGCTGAAAAGTGAGTTCTGGCTACTAGGTACGACATATATATATATATATATATATATATATATATATATATATATATATATATATATATGTGTGTGTGTGTGTGCATATCACGAAAATAAACACGTGATTAAGAATGTGACAATGTCAGACCACGGAGGAAAAATGAAACAGGAATTTCCTTAAGTACTTTCGTATATTAAATACATCTTCAGAAGGTCAGAAGACCTTCTGAAGATGTATTTAATATACGAAAGTACTTAAGGAAATTCCTGTTTCATTTTTCCTCCGTGGTCTGACATTGTCATAAATATATATATATATATATATATATATATATATATATATATATATATATATATATATATATATATATAAAGGTGTAGCCTATACCTGAATACGTCAGAGCTGCTACGTCTATTAGGTTAACCGGTTGATTTTTGTCAGTATATTAATGGCTATATTTCTAAACCAGTACATACTCCAGGTCATTCCTGAATCGAAAAGTACTCAATTCAATACCCATCGTGTCGTGTATATTTTGTTATAAGGGGATATAACCTTTGTTATATCCCCTTTGTTATACCTTTCATCTCTCTCTATATACTTCTACATATGTCACCCTTACTCTTCATCTTTCTTGTAAATATAAATTAAGTATATTTTTCTAGCATTAACGATAAAGGTTTTAATTACCGAGATTAACTTTTGTCAACCTTCTCTGTTTGTGTTCAAGTGAATTAATGTCCATTTTAAACAGGACCAAAACTGAATGGCAATGTCTAAATGGGGTCCAATGCCAAGATAAAACTGAATATTATTTTCGATTGACAATTGTTTCCTTAAGCAACACATTAAGAAAGGTAGGGAACTCTCAGGGGGGAAAGAGTCAAGGTGTTATGACTATATAATACTTGGAAGGAGTCAGGAGTTACGGGCTCACCATAGCCCGTGCTACATGGACATTTCTTTCTGAGTAGCTAAATCTAAAGCAACAGTAACAAGAGTCAGGATAAGGATTTGGGATGGGACGAGGGGAGGGAAAGAATGGTGCCCAACCACTTGGACGGTCGGGGATTGAACGCCGATCTGCATGAAGCGAAATCGTCACTCTACCGTCCAGCCAAAGTAGTTGGACAACACATTAAGAAGCCAACACGGAAATTACTATCTTAGAAACAGTGGAAGCAAATAGGTGACATCGAAATAGGGAGTGAACTGAGGAACAGTGATCACAGGGAAATCAGAATTTCCAAAGAATAGAACAGATTTGTCCAGAGAAAATTCTGTTAAGGTGCCAGATTTATGAAAAGAATAATTTTAATTGACTAAAAAATGTTATAGGAAGGATGCATTGAACAGATCTAAATATGGGAGGTTAAATCAACAAATCCACAAGGGCCGTGACGATGCATCACGCTATTGTGATTTCTGTGTGTAGTGTAGTGTAGAGTAGAGTAGAGTAGAGTAGAGTAGAGTAGAGTAGAGTAGAGTAGAGTAGTGTAATGCAGTGTAGTGTAGTGTAGTGTAGTGTAGTGTAATGTAGTGTAATGTAGTGTAATGTAGTGTAGTGTAGTGTAGTGTAGTGTAATGTAGTGTATTGTAGTGTAATGTAGTGTAGTGTAGTGTAGTGTAGTGTAGTGTAATGTAGTGTAATGTAGTGTATTGTAGTGTAGTGTGTGTATGGGAGGTTAATTGGCCGATCTTGGAACGCAAGGTGAGCTTTGAACCTTATGGCCTGATATATCACCATCGAGGACTAGAAGCAGGTGAAGGTTTATGAAATTCTTCTAGCCAAAGTAGAGGTTGTTCGCACGGTCCCCCGTCCACTGCCGGCCTTAACCTGAGTGACCGGTGATGTGTGTATTCTCCCCAGCATCAATACATGTCATTATTATTGATCACTCATTGCATGGGTGTATCGGAGTGAGTAATGACCCCCACTGATACTTAACGACAATCGCTCAGTGTCGTAAACGTAAACGTGTCGTAAACGTAAATGTGTAAACGTAAATTGTTTATAAATGATCTCCCTTAGCTCGCCAAAAGTTACACATGACGTAGCTTTTGTTACGGCAGTTATAACTCTGTTCTGAGATGTGATTTGTTTTTCGAGCTCAGTTTTACGCCAATTTCTACCTACATTGGAAAATTATAGGGTTTAAAAAACATTAATTATACCTATCTGTGACGCTTAAATTACCACAAAGTGGAGAAAGTCTCCTACAGGGAAGTGCTCTCCTGAATGAGGATGAAAAGCACTGTTTGCTGAAGCTTCTCTCTCGTCCTTATAAATATAACATTATGAGGATCCTGTAAGTAATCTGCATTTCTAAATATAAATGTTTGTCTGTTCGTCAGACTGTTGGAGGTTGCAAGCCCAGCGCTTCTGGCTAGGGTCATCTAGTTTTTTTCCCAATACTTGTTATCATGGGCGGGCCAGAATTGATACCAAAGAAAACAATGCCACATAACACTGCCAAGGTAACTCTGCTTGAAAAACGTCTCTTTACCAATATGACTCAACTCTGAATTATTATTATGCCATACCATAATGAAAAACTTTATGCACTGATCACGACAAAATTATGATTTTTTTTTACTGTAATCTCCGGCTTGAGCAGAAGATCCTGCCTACTCCTTTACCATCTATTCACCAACATTATCTGCATATCTTGAGGATATCTTGTGATGATTTCGGGGCTTAGCGTCCCCGCGGCCCGGTTCTTAACCAGGCCTCCTTTTTGTTACACAACCCCCAGGAAGCAGCCCGTTGCAGCTGTCTAACTACCAGGTACCTATTTACTGCTAGGTAACAGGAGCATCAGGGTGAAAGAAACATTTTACCCATTTGTATCTGCCTCCACCGGGGATCGAACCCGGGACCTCAGGACTACGAATCCGAAGCGCTGTCCACCCAGCTGTCAGGTGCCCTGCTCCATGCTCCAGTATAAGGAATCAACATCAACAACAGTAATACGTGCTCAGAAGCCTGTGTCTAGACAAGACACCACCCTCCCCCCGCCACCCTCAAGTACCCAAGACGCCTGGTCACCTGCTGTCTAGGGATAACTTCACTCGCAGGTCGACCAGCCTAACCGCTTGTTTAAGACTGCTAGCGATAGTTACCTACACATCAGCGCCATCTACACTAGGTCTGGCACGCGTATATAAGCAGCTCACCACCGGCTAGTTCTACCCCTACGGGCTCACCATAGCCCGTGCTACTTGGAACTTTGTTCCAGTAGCGAATCTATAATAACAACAACGGCCAGTCCTCAGAATACACTTCGTGCTCTCAAAGCATTAACATCTACTGTAGCCTTCCCGGAAACCGTACATGCGAACAGCTATTGTATATTGCATTTTATGCACCTCTCTTTTGCCATTAACGTAACTGTCGGGGAAGAAAAATATGGGGGAAAGGTCGGAAGGGAAGGTAAGGGGGGGGGGGGGAGAAAGTAAAAGGGAGAGAGAAAGGAGAAAAAACGAGAGACCCGGACACCGCGGGATACCCCTGAAAGTATTGGATTAAAGAAGGCTAATTAATACCAGTTGTTCATACACAAGTTCAGTCAACTACAACTGCATGTCCACCGGGGCTAACAAGTCCACCGAGGCCACAAGTCCACCGGGGCCACAAGTCCACCAGGGCCACAAGTCCACCGGGGCCAAAAGTCCACCAGGGCCACAAGTCCACCGGGGCCACAAGTCCACCGGGGCCACAAGTCCACCGGGGCCACAAGTCCACCGGGGTCACAAGTCCACCAGGGCCACAAGTCCACCGGGGCTAACAAGTCCACCGAGGCCACAAGTCCACCGGGGCCACAAGTCCACCGGGGCCACATGTCCACCAGGGTCACAAGTCCACCGGGGCCACAAGCCCACGGGGCCACAAGTCCACCGGGGCCACAAGTCCACGGGGCCACAAGTCCACCAGGGCCACAAGTCCACCGGGGATAACAAGTCCACCGAGGCCACAAGTCCACCGAGGCCACCCGGGGGCCACATGTCCACCGGGGCCACAAGTCCACCAGGTCCACAAGTCCACCAGGGCCACAAGTCCACCAGGGCCACAAGTCCACCGGGGCCACAAGTCCACTGGGGCCACAAGTCCACCGGGGCCACAAGTCCACCAGGGCGACAAGTCCACCGGGGCTAACAAGTAAACCGGGGCCACAAGTCCACCGGGGCCACAAGTCCACCGGAGCCACAAGTCCACTGAGGCCACAAGTCCACCAGGCTCACACGTCCACCAGGGTCACAAGTCCACCGGGCCACAAGTCCACGGGGCCACAAGTCCACCGGGGCCACAAGTCCACCAGGGCCACAAGTCCACCGGGGATAACAAGTCCACCGAGGCCACAAGTCCACCGAGGCCACCCGGGGCCACATGTCCACCGGGGCCACAAGTCCACCAGGTCTACAAGTCCACCAGGGCCACAAGTCCACCAGGGCCACAAGTCCACCGGGGCCACAAGTCCACTGGGGCCACAAGCCCACCGGGGCCACAAGTCCACCAGGGCGACAAGTCCACCGGGGCTAACAAGTAAACCGGGGCCACAAGTCCACCGGGGCCACAAGTCCACCGGAGCCACAAGTCCACTGAGGCCACAAGTCCACCAGGGCCACAAGTCCACCGGGGCCACAAGTCCACCGAGGTCACAAGTCCACCAGGGCCACAAATCAACCGGGGCCAACAAGTCCACCGGGGCCACAAGTCCACCGGGGCCACAAGTCCGCCGGGGCCACAAGTCCGCCGGGGCCAACAAGTCCACACGCGACTATCTATACGGATGTGTACGAAAGTTCACTCTGTACTTGCGTGTATTTCACATGTTTCCTCATTAAGATTCTCACCCCAATACTCACTATACCAACTCGCACATTCCCTTTTCCTCTCTCCAGAGTGTGAGTTACGTGGGTTAAATCCTGTCTTCAGGAGGTAGGATAATTAGCATTCCCGTGTTCAACATTTCCACTCTGTTATTGTAATTCAAGTTGATAAAACTGTACATTAATTTTTTTGTTACCTAAGTTTTTGTCACGATCCAGTGTCGTGACGTGATTTCTCCTCCACTTCTGTTTGATATTCTAATCTGAATATCATGCATGTCGTGCTCTTGACCTTAAGAGGAGAAAGCGAGCATGTTCATCATGAATAACTTGTTCTTGTCCTACATAGGATGGTACGAATGTGAACAGCGAGCTTATCTTGCCCTTAAGATGACCCAGTGATGGGAATTATTGGAGGAAAGCGACAAGCCTATATAGGACTTGAAAATGGGTCAAGATAAAAATTTGGACGGTTGGGGATTGAACGCCGACCTGCATGAAGCGAGACCGTCGCTCTACCGTTCAGCCCAAGTGGTTGTGTAAGCATAATACCTACTCTGTACAGGACCTTAACAACACCGAGCACGCGTTACTCCTGCGTTTCCGTAAATCAATTACATTATCTTCTCATTAGCAAAGTTTTTCACTAATTGATTAAGTAAATTTGGTTTAATTTATTTTCGTTATTAATCGAATTTTATTTTAAGTGTCTCTTTCCATCCGTCAATTATGGATCACGCATTTATTCTCTCTCTCTCTCTCTCTCTCTCTCTCTCTCTCTCTCTCTCTCTCTCTCTCTCTCTCTCTCTCTCTCCCTCTCTCTCTCTCTCTCAGTTCTTGGATTTGTGCTTTGCAGTACACGTTTTTGCATTTAACACATGTCCATTCAGGAGTAGACGTCGCTTGACTCCTGTTAGCAGGCTATGTTAATCTGTTAAACTGTCTATGTTAATCTGTTAAACTGCCTATGTTAATCTGTTAAACTGTCTATGTTAATCTGTTAAACTGTCTATGTTAATCTGTTAAACTGCCTATGTTAATCTGTTAAACTGTCTATGTTAATCTGTTAAACTGTCTATGTTAATCTGTTAAACTGCCTATGTTAATCTGTTAAACTGCCTATGTTAATCTGTTAAACTCTCTATGTTAATCTGTTAAACTGTCTATGTTAATCTGTTTAACTGTCTATGTTAATCTGTTAAACTGTCTATGTTAATCTGTTAAACTGTCTATGTTAATCTGTTAAACTGTCTATGTTAATCTGTTAAACTGTCTATGTTAATCTGTTAAACTGTCTATGTTAATCTGTTAAACTGTCTATGTTAATCTGTTAAACTGTCTATGTTAATCTGTTAAACTGTCTATGTTAATCTGTTAAACTGTCTATGATAATCTATTAAACTGTCTATGTTAATCTGTTCTCACTACCTGCTTGCTTTCACCTAACACTCACTCTCTCATTCCTGTACCATCTTGTATAAGGTTAACGGCCGAGATGGGAGGAAGATAGTGGGAGAAACGTCTATGTTACTTTTGTTTATGTTGCCACCTGTCGTCAGACCAAGCTCGTTAAAGATGCGGCCTTCTCCACCCTCGCCAAGAAGCATTAATCACTTAAACTTACTGTGTATTAAAAATAGGTTTGTTCTCCTTTACATATTAATATCATTATATAATAACGTTGTATGTATAGTTAGGCGAATGTTAGGTTAAGTATTTAGGTTCTGTAGGCGATTATTTGCATATGAAGCATGTGGGAAAAGCATTTCAACCCGTTCTCGACTCAAGTCCATTCCATCCAGCGGTCGACCTCCTATATTCATAAATTTTTACATGCTGTTCATTCAAAACACGAATTTTCTCAAACACAAATTAATATTATAATATCATAGCATATTGCGCATATATAGGCATAGGTTAGGTTTGTTCTGTTTAGGTTCTGTTGGCGATTATTTGTATTTGAAGTACGTTGGTGAAGCATTTACAGCGTTGTGGTTCGAACAAAAGTCGTCAGTGAAGCACTTGTTCCGGAAGTGTTCGGAGGTTACCAGTTGTGATTCGTGTGTAAACCGTTTTTCATTCATAAACAGGGGGTTTGGCGTGTGCATGGAATCACTTTTGGGTCTTTGTTTGGAGGACGGGCAGGACGTCACTCAGCCCGTCCTCCAAACAAAGACCCAAAAGTGATTCCATGCACCCGCCAAACCCCCTAACACATAACCTAACCAGTGCCTAAATATGTACAATACGGTAATATAAAATGATATTAATTTTTATTTGAGAAAATTCCTGTTTTAAATCAACAGAATGTTGAAATTTATGAATGCGTCTTTGGGGTCGACCGCTGGATGGAATGGTCTTGGTCTGAGGACGGGTTGCGTCCTCAGTTGAGAGTTGTGTGTAAAGCGTTGATCTTTTTTCTTTTATAATCATGGCGTTTATTGGGTGGATTGAAAAGAATATGGCCATTGCAAAAATGAGAATTTTTGTCTTAGGAAAGACAAAATGTTGCTGGACAGTGCGGTTCGAACCCAAATGAAGCCACTGAATGTTATAACATTATTGGAACAATCAAGTTGAAAAATTGTCTAGTCCGGCCTACTCTTTCTGAAAAGAAGATCTCAGTTTTGCCTTAAGAATCAATTCCTGCATCGAATTGCTTATCAGTCACCAGGACCCACATCGACCCCCATGTCTATCTATGTTAGAACACCTGAGCGTATATTCGAATGCGTTGTCTAATGCATATGGAGCATATACATGGCCCCCATATACCAGTCTCCATATCCCAGCGCATACTACGGGCTCACCATAGCCCGTGCTACTTGGAACTTTTTGTTCCAGGTAGCGAATCTTAAACAACAACAACCCAGCGCATATTGGCTGCAGCTTGAAGTGAAGATCACAGGTTGCGAGTGAAGAAAGAGAGAGAGAAGAGCTAATGTTTAGAACTAGAAATAGCCACAAAAGATGGAGTTTAAAAGAGATATATGATAATTGAGTTTGTGTCCAAACGAGAGCGTACGATGTTGTTGATAGTTTTAGGAAGCTTAACGCATCAGGGGGGCTCGATAATAAAATAAACCCCCAATGAAAACGGAGGCTGGGCCCCTGTTGCATCGCAGGGGGGCCTCCCCCTGCATTAGTAGTCGTACTGCTTAGCTACATAGCCCGAGCCGTCTCTTTGTGGGTCAGACATGCACACCAGTTATCATTATACGTGGAATACAGTCAAGATACATTACTGTTGCAGACAATGCAGGAGTTCTCTGCCGGGGTCTCTGCACACGCAGAGATCCAGAGAAGTAAACATGTAGATACCGAGACTGAACACCAGATAAAACACAACACTATGTTTGCCAAGTACCATAAAAGACCTAGAGCCAACCTGCCTGGCTGACCCCCACGAAACACAACAATATGATCTCAAGCCGAGTACCACAACAAGACCTGGAGCCCATCTTCCAGACAGGCTCCTCGAAATGTCGAAATTGCAGATCTGAGGCCAAGTTGCACAATGTCTCAACAAGAGTTCCTCATATATGAACTTCATATCGTCTGTCATTATTGTGCTTGAGTGCCTACATTAGTGATGTTTACATATTATACATGTTTGGTCAGTAAAATTTGCCACATTCTGCGTTTTATCTTACGTGTAATACATAGCCATGTAATACATAGAGATATTCATAAGAAACATGAACTAAGAAAGCTGCCATCTTGTCCCGACAGATATATCGTGTCTTAAATAAGACTGCAACGACATAACACTCAATAACTGACTTATAATAATGACTTATTCGAAAATAATAAATTTTCGTTGAAAAGCGCCTAAAGATTTAGTCAAATCTGGAAGCACTTGATTGGCACAATTATATACAAAAAAATAACATTAAATTATGTGTAATATCTAACCTTGGGCTGTGTAATATAATGCAAATGCAAGTCTATGGAAATGTTGAATTCAAGAGATACTGTGATGTTTCTATGCAAGATCTTAAGTTCTATTCTATCTATTCACATTAAGATTCACCCAGAAATCCCAAGCTTCCAGTAGTTGATCCAATTTCAACACCACCTCATTTCTATCACTTTAATCCCGTCGTCTGAATGCATTCTGCTGAGCCACTGAAACGCGGTTTCAGACAGGAGGGCTGTCTGAAACAGCCTCATTTTAACTTGTTTAAGCCATATTCTCCTGGGGCCAGATTCACGGAAGCACTTACGCAAGCACTTACGAACCTGTACATCTTTTTCGCAATCTTTGGCGGCTTTGTTTCCAATTATTAAACAGTTAATGAGCTCAGAAGCACCAGGAGGCTGTTTATAACAATAACAACAGTTGACTGGGAAGTTTTCATGCTTGTAAACTGTTTAATAATTGGAAACAAAGCCGCCAAAGATTGAGAAAAGATGTTATGGTTCGTAAGTGCTTGCTTAAGTCCTTTCATGAATCGGGCCCTTGGAGAGACTCATCAAAAACCTCAATGTGTTCGAACAATCTACAGTTGTCTAAACTACAAATACCCGTCCTTAGTCCATCCTAAACGGACAAAAAATTGTGAACAAACTGTAACGATTATTAATCCACTGATTCCATGTCCTCTCTACCTCCCGTTCATCCATCCTTTCCCCCCCCTCTCCCTAAACCCTTCCATCCCTCCGTCCACCCACACTCCCGTGCCCTGGGGCATAACGCAAATTACAGGTCGGTAAGTGGTTAATTAGAGCCCAACCGGACACCCCGCCCCGCCCACCCAGCACGGCGGCTCGTCCCCCAGGTACCCCTGCTATTGGTTTTCGTGTAGCGAGTTAATTTACCTCATCACAACGACGACTCGCATAATATCTCCGGTCACTTCGACCTGTCGAGCTCTTCTACACAAAGCTAATTGAGCGTTTTATTCAGCGATTTATCAAGAATTGTTTCAATGAGCGTTATGTGGTAAATGGATATCGAGTGTACGAGTCTAGATATATCCAGCTATATGTGCTTGAGAGAGGATATCAGCTCCTGGGACCCACCTTACATTCCTTAGTCAGTTATATGACAACAGCTCCCCACTCTTATTTGTTTTGTTATGGATAGGCACAGCCCTGGAACAACATGTGTAGAAACCTTAAACACTCTTCTTCTGACTCTATATAGAGTCACTATCTAGAGTTACTCTATATGCCATAGTCCTCCATCCTTTCTGTTGTTCATCCATTCCCATGGGTTCATCCACGCTTCTATGGCTCATGCATTCTTCTGTGACACAATCAATCTTCTGGGGTACAGTCATTCTTATGTGGCAAAGTCATTCTTCTGGGCCACAATCATTCTTCTGGGCCACAGTCATTCTTCTGGGGCACAGTCATTCTTCTGTGTATTCATCCATTTGCATGCTATAAATCCGTTTTATAACATTATAAACTCCTCTAGAAATCTAATATGTTACGCTCATGTCTCCTGCGGCTGTCTCTTGCTGCTTATTGAAGGCCGAGCTCCACCAGCCCTTCCTCGCAGCTTAATCCCCTAAGTTCCGGGACTTGGGCCAGCAGGATTTATCAAGCATTTGTGTGTCCACTGGCGAAACATGTACATCTTTCCTCAATCATGGCAGCTTAGATTGTTTTCTTAAACAGATTATTACCTACGATGGCCTAGGATCTGATCTGTAAACCTATGTTGCGAAGCTCGTAAACTATTTAATAAAGACTAAGCCGGCATGACTGAGGAAAGATATTACATTATATATATATTATATATATATATATATATATATATATATATATATATATATATATATATATATATATATATACTTTAATTGCAAAGGTTGCAACACATTTTAATTGCAAAGGTTGGGACGAATAGCTAATAACGAAGCTGGTAACGCACATTGAAGTTTGGGCTAAGGTCACCCTGTAACCCTTCCTGAAAAAGCTTCATGAACGTTTCCTTTAAGACCTCATGCCCAACAAGCGCTCAATGTATTAGAAAAACTGCGCCATCAGAGGACCAGACGGTGACATCCTTTAGCAGTGAGACCGTAAAGTGAGTGCCTTCATGCAGTGCATAATTTTTCTTGCTGGAGTTATAAGAGTATCGAACCCAAGACAAAGGTGCACCTGTTCTGTGGACACCACCCAGGCAGGTGGTGAAAGAAGAGCAGAATATACCATTCAGTCCTGGCAGAGAGCAGGAGAACATCTTGCTTAGTCGCAGAGGCGCAGACAGACGGTCACAGAGCAACAGGGTTCTATACGACCTAACCAGAGCCCCACCTTGTATACTGGTGACCACGAATCTCATAATTTCTACTAGCACGGTACCTTGTGTCCCTCTCGCTCGCACTCCTGCCTACCTGCTGTGTTGCATTGCTGGTGATTCTGACTTGTGTATTGGTGATTTATAACTACAGGATACACACACACCGAGAGGCGTGCCTCGTTTCTCGGAGTCTACACTGAAAGCTTACTTTTGCTGTGTACTATGTTCAATGATGAAGTGTACGTGCTGACTGGCTAGTAAGCAATTTTGGTGGTCTTAATAACCCTCCAGAGGTCTATATATCTTACTCCCAACACCAATGCATGAGAACGAATGTACTGGGCATCGTTCCCCACACATTTTCTGGCCAAGGCCTAGTAACCTATCTCCTCTTCCTCGCTCTTAACTAAATTTAAACAGTTGTAAAACTGCTCACATATAGGTGTGAGAGTGTGTGTATACCTGGAGCATACATGGAGAGGGTTCTGGGAGTTATTTTACTCCCTGAGCCCGGCGTGTGTACTCATCTATTTGTGGTTGCGGGGGTTGAGCTTTGGCTCTTTGGTCGGGGTCGTATATGTGTATGTGTGTGTGTGTGTGTGTGTGTGTGTGTGTGTGTGTGTGTGTGTGTGTGTGTGTGTGTGTGTGTGAGTGTGAGTGTGAGTGTGAGTGTGTGTGTGTGTGTACTCACCAATTTGTAATCACCTATTTGTGCTTGCAGGATCGAGCATTGACTCTTGGATCCCGCCTTTCCAGCCATCGGTTGTTTACAGCAATGACTCCTGTCCCATTTCCCTATCATACCTAATTTTAAAAGTATGAATAGAGTTTGCTTCCACAACCTGTTCCTTAAGTGCATTCCATTTTTCCACTACTCTTACGCTAAAAGAAAACTTCCTAACATCTCTGTGACTCATCTGAGTTTCCAGTTTCCACCCATGTCCCCTCGTTCTGTTATTATTAGGTGTGAACATTTCATCTATTTCCACTTTGTCAATTCCCCTGAGTATTTTGTATGTCCTTATCATATCTCCTCTCTCCCTTCTTTTCTCTAGTGTCGTAAGGTTCAGTTTCATCAGACGCTCTTCATATCCCATCCCTCGTAACTCTGGGACAAGCCTTGTCGCAAACCTCTGAACCTTCTCCAGTTTTCTTACGTGTTTCTTCAGGTGGGGACTCCATGATGGCGCGACATACTCTAAGACTGGTCTCACGTAGGCAGTGTAAAGCGCCCTAAAAAGCCTCCTCACTTAGGTTTCTGAATGAAGTTCTAATTTTCGCCAGTGTGGAGTACGCTGCTGTCGTTATCCTATTTATATGTGCCTCAGGAGTTGTGTGTGTGTGTGCGCGCGCGCGCACAAAAAAGGAGAAATTGTCTTTCAATAAGGATAACTAATATTGTCCCACAAGGTACAAATTAATATTCCCTCAAGGTACAAATTAATAGTCCCACAAGGTACAAACAAATATTGTCCCATAAGGTACAAATTAATATTGTTCCATACGGTACAAACTAATAAACATTGTGCCAAAAGGTGCAAACCTACTTAATATTGCTCCATAAGATACCAACTACTTAATATGGTCCCATGAGGTACAACTATATTTTGATCTGAGAGTCATAAGGAGACAACATTTTCAACGGGGATATTTTGCATTTTATCACGTGATAATGCATTAAATATAAATACATCATGTGCAAAGAGTTTTGACGTTTCGTGGGCTATTTAGATGTTGAAAACTGATTTGCAACATTGCAACATCAACACTGCTAGCCACTGCGGCCAAAATTCCCCCCCCCCCCTCTCCACTATGACGAAATAAACTGTGTTCCTCACCTCAGATATGCAAACACAGACAGGTTTTATTTTTAAGCAATGCCAAAGTGGTTGCACGTAACCTTTCAGAAGAAATGGGGGAAGGGAGGGTGGGGAAGAGTGGGGTGGAGCGGTACCAAGTGGATTGGGGCAGGTGGAGGGGGGGGGGGTGGAGTGGATTGGGGCAGGTGGAGGGGGGGGGGGTGGAGTGGATTGGGGCAGGTGGAGGGGGGGTGGAGTGGATTGGGGCAGATGGAGGAAGGGGGGGGGGGAGGGGAGTGGAGTGGAGTGAAGCAGGTGGAGGAGAGTGGAGTGAGACAAAGTGAGGGGGAGTGCCTATCAAGAACTCACAGTAGAGACAACACAACCAACTCCCCCGACTACGGGCTCACCATAGCCCGTGCTACTTGGACCTTTTTGTTCCAGGTAGCAAATCTTAAACAACAACAACCAACTCCCCCGCAAGAATGCTCCTGAGAGAGCAAAAGTAACAGTGGCGGGTGTTGCAGCATCCTCATCCAGTCGGCTTTTTCTCCAGGGGTCAGAGGTCAAGGCTAATTCCAGAGCGCGGAAGGGCAAAGGTAGAATAGGGAATGGAATGGGCGAAAGTGAAAGGAAAATGAGGGAAGCAAAGGATGGGAAGCATAAGTAAGGTACACTAAACTAACAAATGGAGGAAGTAACAGTCAAGAAGAAATCAATGGAACAAGGAACAAGAGGGAAATGAAGGAAGAAGTAAATGAAGATAAATTGTAAGATAACAAAATAGCCAAACCAATAACAGTAAATGTGCTAGAGTAGTCAAGGCCATTATCAAGATAAACCGCTAAGCCAATAGGTCTATATATCACTAGGAGACATTATATGTAGGCGAAGCGAAGGAACGGTGTCAAGCCAATTGGACCACTGGGAATCGAACGCCGACCCTGCAAGAAAAGAGAGTGTCGCTCTATCAACCAGTCCACGAGCCCGGGTATTGCACAAGGATAAAAAGAGGGGAAGGCAGAGAGGAATGAATAAGACGAGTCAGAGGGAAAACACAGCCGAGGAGAGATGGAATTGGGAAAATAAGAGGAATAATCAAGAATATAGTGAAGAGTAAGGAGACAAACGATACGCTAAAGAAAATAGGAGAGTATGGCAAAGAGGCTCATAAAATAGGCAAATAACAAAATAAGAAGATAACAAAATAAGCAAATAACAAAATAGGAAGATAACAAAATATGCAAATAATAAAATAGGCATATAACAAGATAGGTAAATAAAAAAATGGGTATATAACAAAATAGATAAATAAAAAAAATAGGCAAATACCAAAAAAAGGTAAATAAAACATGATTATATAAAGAAGCAACCCAACCCAATCACCCATAACACATAATCATCAAAGACCTATTAAACACTTTGATACATATATCTCACAGAGACGCCGAGGAGAAAACTGAGCGACTGGCTAAGAGAAAGGGGGAAGAGAGAGTAAGGAGAATAGACAGAGAGAGAGAGAAAGAGAGAGAGAAAGAGAGAGAGAGAGAGAGAGAGAGAGAGAGAGAGAGAGAGAGAGAGAGAGAGAGAGAGAGAGAGAGAGAGAGAGAGAGAGAGAGAGAGAGAGAGAGAGAGAAAGAGAGAGAGAGAGAGAGAAAGAGAGAGAGAGAGAGAAAGAGAGAGAGAGAGAGAGAGAGAGAGAGAGAGAGAGAGAGAGAGAGAGAGAGAGAGAGAGAGAGAGAGAGAGAGAGAGAGAGAGAGAGAGATTGAAGATAATAATTCGAGAAAAGGAAGAGTGGAGAGCCAAATGAGTGAGTCTGAGAGTCGTTGCCACTGTCATAAAAGCAATGGGATGGTTATCTTGAGGTTATCTTGAGATGATTTCGGGGCTTAGGGTCCCCGCGGCCCCGAAAGATAATGTTATGAGGGATTGTACAGCATATATTAAATCGGATATTTGTTAACTCTTAAGATGAGTGTGATGATATACTAGGTGAGCCAGGGAGTGACTGTTGAGTTACAACTGAGAGAGAGAGTGGGGGGGGGAGGAGGGAGGGAGGGAGGGAGGGAGGGAGGGAGGGAGGGAGGGAGAGAGTGAGGGAGAGAGAGAGGAAGGGATAGACATAGGGAGAGAGAGAGAGACAGAGGGGGGGAGGGAGGGAGGGAGAGAGTGAGGGAGAGAGAGAGGAAGGGATAGACATAGGGAGAGAGAGAGAGAGACAGAGGGGGGGAGGGAGGGAGGGAGAGAGTGAGGGAGAGAGAGAGGAAGGGATAGACATAGGGAGAGAGAGAGAGACAGAGGGGGGAGGGAGGGGGAGGGAGGGAGAGAGAGAGTGAGGGAGAGAGAGAGGAAGGGATAGACAGAGAGATAGCGAGAGAGACAGAGGGAGAGAGAGACAGAGGGAGAGAGAGAGACAGAGGGGGAGAGAGAGAGGGGGAGAGAGAGAGACAGAGGGGGAGAGAGAGAGACAGAGGGAGAGAGAGAGAGAGAGGGGGAGAGAGAAAGACAGGGGGGGGGGGAGATAAAACAGTTGCTTCTGCAAAGTCGTGCGCCCACTACAGTTAACAAGAACTCAGCCTCCTGCCACACTGCGCCCACTACAGTTAACAAGAACTCAGCCTCCTGCCACACTGCGCCCACTACAGTTAACAAGAACTCAGCCTCCTGCCACACTGCAGTCATATTCCTCTCTCTTAGCCTCTTAGTCTAGTCAACAACTCTTTTTGTGGTCTATAATATATTTATATTGTATATTAGACGTAGAATATAAGGAAATATTGAACGTTACTGTAATTCCCCAGTTTCGTTGTTTCTTGTATTAATGTTCAATTTGATTATAAAAAACTAATGTTGTATTATGTATTAATTATTTTCTGTTTTAGATACTACTAAGCCTACTCTGTGGTCGTTCATATTTTTTTGTAGGAATCACTTTTAAATTAATATTGTGTTCTAGTTTTGTAGGAACCAAATGTAATCCACTATTGTATTCTAATTTTGTAGGAGCAATGTGTAACCCATTATAGTGTTGTAGTTTTTTTAAGAGTTACATGTAACTCTCAATTATATTCTAGTTTCAGGTGCACTGTCCAAGAGTGTCCCGGAACACGAGAGAGTTCGACAAACTCAGTGGACTGTCCCCTTGCCCAAATGTACTTAATTTGGTAAATAAATTTGTGTTTGGCCTTTGCCTTACCATTGGAGACTATCGGCGCCGTGGAGAGGGGGGACCTGCTGCATGGGTAACAGCTTCTCGTCCATATCAACCTACCATGGCTTTGCGCCCTGGAGAGGCCACTCCAGACCGACAACCAGAGCGCATCTCCATAGTTAACTGAGACTGATGGATGCCTACTACTACTACTACTAGATTCCATCCACCTGGGCTGTATGGGTCTCGAACCGTGGACCCCACGTTTGTGAGGGGGATCCACATACACACACACACATAATTGTGTGTATATATATTCTTTTTAACCTCAGTTCTAATATTTTTTAGTTCATATCGTACTGTGAGATATTATTCATTTTCTAAGAGTTTCTTACTTTTTTAACGTTAGTGTTTAATTACAGTTTCAACTTCAATCATTTTTCTAGGGTTGTGAAAAGTTTTGTTACTGAAAACTTGTTTGCAGGCGATGAGTCACAATAACGTGGCTAAAGTATGTTGACCAGACCACACACTAGAAGGTGTAGGGACGACGACGTTTCGGTCCGTCCTGGACCGTCCTCAAGTCGATTGTGAAAATGAAAACTTGTCTGTTTTGCCTTTCCAAGCCGATATTTATTTCTTAATTATTGTTCAACGTTGCCTTTATTATTTATAAACGTTCGTTTACACACCTTGTTTCCTGGTATTCACAGCTTATCCCTATTGGGAATTTGTAAATGTCTCCTCCAGAAGTGAGTCGGTTTTAAGGTGATATATAGTTATATAAAGTGTTTTTCTCGCCTCGCTGCTGCTGCTAAAGGGTGTAGTCCCCTTACTGATAATTAACGTCGCTCGTTCTGTTGGCTAGCACATCTATTGCTGGCTCAGGAAACTGTCAGCACCTACACTACTCTATTCTAACACTACCACCACTATTACCCTTTTCCCCCCTTCCATTAGCTACAATACCTTTATTACGACCATTTTAAACAACGTCTCCCACTAACACAACCTCTCTCATCATCTACACTACTACCACATCTGCAACACCACTACCATCTACTCCATCCTACTCCAACTACACCCCTACCCCCCCCCCCCCCCGTCCTTCCTCTAACAACTACACAATCCCTACCACCCCCGAGATACTGAGGGAAATAGATAAGGTGGACAGGGATACTTCACAGATAAAGTAGAACAAGAGAACACAGGTGGAAGTTGAAAACATACATAAGCGGAAGGAAATACTCGTACCCTGAACGAGTATTTCCTTACATTCCAACAACATTCCAACAACATTCCAACAACATTTCAACATTCCAGGTCAACAGGTGGAAAGCGCTGAAAGTGGTAGTTGTGGAAGCCACCTCCATCAACAACTTTAAGGCAACTTTAAGACCACATTTGATATAGAATTTTAACGTCAAAATTGTTTTGTTGTATAGTAGTATTAGGCATCCATCAGTCTCAGGAGACAATGGAGTTGCGCTCTGGTTGTCGGTCTGGATTGGCTTCTCCAGGGGGCAATGCCAGGGTAGGTTGATACAATGGAGAAGCTGTTACCCATGCAGCAGGTCCTCCCCCCCCCTCTCCACAGCAACAGGTACCACAAGGCTGGTACGCGGGGCACAATGAGTATAGACCTCACTCCCCCGTAAACACTCAAGTAAGCCCCACCTCCACCATCACTATCACCACCACAGCCCATCACCTACATGGCCCCTACCACGAATACCCCATCCTAGCCCCACATACATAACCCATCACCATCTTCTTCATTACTACCACAATTCACCACCACTATAATCTATCAGTAACTCCCCCCCCCCACAACTACCACAACCCATAATCACCTTCCCCCTACCACAACCCATAATCATCTTCCCCCTACCACAACCCATAATCACCTTCCCCCTACCACAACCCATAATCACCTTCCCCCTACCACAACCCATAATCATCTTCCCCCTACCACAACCCATAATCACCTTCCCCCTACCACAACCTATCACCGCTCCCCCCCCCCCCCCCAATGTAAGCACTCACTGACCCCATTGTTATACTGGCTGTGCAGGTCAGAGGGAAGCCCAACCTTGCACAAGTCTTCCTGAACTACGCCTGCTCGTGTACGAGATAGTTTAAGAGACAGTATATTAGGCAGTTGCTGAGACTATAATCTTAAGCACAATTCTTACGATGTCGTTGTACAACTACATTTATATATTGTGCAGGAAGGGGTATCAGGCGAAGTCCGGTTCTGTCTCTGTCTGTCTCTCCTCCCCCTCCTCCTGTCCAACCATTTGGGCTGGACGGTAGAGCAACGGTTTCGTTTCATGCAGGTCGGCGCTCAATCCCCAACCGTCCGAGTGGTTGGGCACCATTCCTTTCCCCCCTGTCCCATCGCAAATCTTTATCCTGATCCCTTTCAAGTGCTATATAGTTATACTCCCCTCCTCTCCCTATTTTATTGCTTTACCTTCCTGTCTTGCCTGCCAACTGTGTCATATGACATTTTTTTTCACTGATGCAAACCTCGACCTGTCTATGTTTGGCACGTACCCAACAGCAATTACTGTTACAAATTGGATGAGGTAAGATATCCTATGCATCTCACTTCCAACTTCAGAGAAACACGTTCTCAGATATATTAAATCTCATGTATATTGAAAAATTGTAAATTAAATTAGAGAACAATGTTTAGGAAATGTATAGTGTGACGACAGCCTTAAATCAATACACGATATATGGAAAAACTGTTTCTTTGCTGTATATTATCTAGAAACTTTAGCACTAGAAATAGTCCTGCATGACAAACCATCCTACGATAGGGATTTTAATATGACATAGCTTGCTCTTGACACGAACTATGTAGCCAGTCATATAGTCTAGGGTGGATATGTAGTTATACTCCCATGCCAATTGTCTGTCATTTCTCCATAGGCGTAGTGGGATTCCATCCTGGCGACCAGCAAAGGCAGTAGAGTTACGATACATTAGATTACAATTACTCTCTTCTTAACATGACAGAGGCAAGGCTCTTCTTGATGATGTCGCTGACGTCGTCGTGTCACGAGTGCCAACCCCTGATTGTGTGTAGTGCAGGCCGTGTGATTCATATTCATCTGCCTCGCTGTAAATACACTTATATAGTGTGGACTGGGGCAGTAAGGTAAAGGGCGACTGATAAATGGAGCTGCTGTGTATCAAGACGTGTGCCTGTCGCAGACATATAGGGCCTGCCAATAGTAAATCCCTTGCATAGGGGGGCCTGCACAGCTGTGAGGTGCACACGATCGCGTGGAGTTGTTGTTGTTGCCTGTAGTAAAGCTGTAGCTTCTTTATCTATGATGTCGTTGTCTCAGCTGGATTGTTGGCTTTCTGTAGGGTTGGTCTGAGAGCTAGGTCTGCCCGGGTACACCATTCAGTGTGGCGTTCCAAGTAGTGGAGAGTCATGCCTCCCCCACTGACTTCCCAAAGATTTCTATTAGAACTTCCTAGACCAGGTCATCCAATGACGAGGAGGAAGATTGGAAGGCTATAACCGCAATATGGGTAGCAGTGCGGACGCCAAGGCCACCGAGTCTGACTGGGAGAGAGGCTTGTTTCAACTAACAATCATTGACGACTATGTTGAGAGCTTTTTTTTAACATGTTACTCAGTAAAATATCACACTCAAACGTGTTGTGCTATTGTAAGATGGGGCGCACCTCAGAAACTAAGTTAGCCATGGAAGGGATAGGCATCTAATGAGATGATAAGTAGCACCAATCCTCTCTTCCATCCTCCTTAGGTCCGTGATAGTCTTATCGAGGATCTCGTCAATAGCGTTAAGCCCAAAGAGGAGCTCCGAGAACTGCACCGTCCGCGGGCCTGATTGACTGGACTCCAGGCAAGAGGGATTCTACTCTGACTAGACGGATTTGGTAAACATCCACTAGATTAATGGCACCCAATATTCCTTCAAGGTCTCTCAGCAGTAACACACAATACTTACAGCTGTGGCATTTCTCCACCGTTGGGTATCACCATTAAGTAGTCACGGAGTGTTGTGGCTGACAGAGCATGCCAAGGTGGGTGAGGAACTTTTACCCTTTCAAAGTGATGTCTTTCCTAGCCCCCAGAACTTGCCTAATTAAAGAGAGAGAATGAATGTGTGTGAGAGAGAGAGAGAGAGAGAGAGAGAGAGAGAGAGAGAGAGAGAGAGAGAGAGAGAGAGAGAGAGAGAGAGAGAGAGAGAGAGAGAGAGAGAGAGAGAGAGAGAGAGAGAGAGTGCGCGCGCGCGTTGGGGTGTGCGTGTGGTGTAGGGGTGTGCGTGTGGTGTAGGGGTGTGCGTGTGGTGTGAGTGTTGTGTAGGGGTGTGCGTGTGGTGTACGTGTTGTGTGTGTGTGCGCGTGTGTACGCGTGTGCGTGCGTGTGGTGTGTGTGCGTGTGTGTGTGCGTGTGTGTGTGCGTGTGTGTGTGTGCGTGTGGTGCGTGTGGTGTGTGTGTGTGTGTGTGTGTGCGCACATGTGCGTGTGCGTGTGCGTGTGTGTGTGTGTGTAAGTAAGTTCGAACCTACACACTGGGTACTTCCAGGAATGCCTCCTAAACAACTGATATGTATAAACCTGCCTCCATTACTGCCACAAAAGGGTGTAATTCGCTCCTTTTCACTACCAGAAAAAGATGTAAACCTGCTCTCATCACTATCACAAATGGAATAAAATCATCCTCATCACTGGCAAAACAGTATGTAAACTGGTTCTCATCACTACCAGAAGAAGATGTAAACCTCTCATCACTAACATAACAAGGTGTAAACCTGACCTCAAGAAAAAATGCTATGAACGTACACTCATAACCACCAGAAAAGGACGTAAATCTTAATCATTTCCATAACAGGGCCTTCCATAAGTGCAGATTATCCAGCACTGTTATTTCTCCCGTGTACTGGAGCCTGACTCCACCTCCGCCCGGGTCTAAAATGTGTACAAAATAAACCTGAAAAACTCCGCATTTGATAAAATATGAGTGTTGGTCATTCGTGACTCCTGTTTCTCACGAATGAAAATACAGAGGTAAAATATTCCGAGATGAAAACAGAGGCCCCAGAAGTTGCCTGTTTATTCTAGGACGAAAAATCTTCAGCACTCGAGATGGGAAAAATACTCCTAAAGAAATATCACTTTGGGTAATTTCACTAATAATTATTTAATGGATTCAGTGATACATGAATCTGTATTATAATTTATATGTGGATTTAGAGAAATATGAATGAACAACATCATTGTTCTTATATCTGTCAATCCATGAGCTTGCTTGACCAGGCCCTAAGGCCCTAAGAAAATTTAAAAACAAAATTTTAACATACATCTTAAATTTACGTAGAGAATATTCGAGTTTGCTATTAGTTTCCAAACCATTATTTAAGTAAATTTTACCCACAGTACTAAAGTTTGCCTTAAATTAACCTGTACATTATTCAAGTCTGCCATCTTACCTTATCTTGAGGTTATCTTGAGATGATTTCGGGGCTTAGCGTCCCCGCGGTCCGGTCCTCGACCAGGCCTCCTTTTTGTTACACATCCCCAGGAAGCAGCCCGTAGCAGCTGTCTAACTCCCAGGTACCAATTTACTGCTAGGTGAACTGGGGCATCAGAGTGAAATTCTGCCCATTTGTTTCCGCTTCCACCGGGAATCAAACCCGGAACCTTAGGATTACAAATCCCGAGCGCTGTTCACTCAGCTGCCAGGCCCCTATAAAGTAACCCAGACAACATTCAAGTTCACCATAAAGTAATCCACAAAATATTCGAAATTACTATAGAGTACTGGGGCCAGATTCACGAAGCAGTTACACAAGTACTTACGAACCTGTACATCTTTTATCAATCTTTGGCGGCTTTGTTTACAATTATTAAACAGTTAATGAGCTCCAAAGCACCAAAAGGCGGTTTATAACAATAACAACAACAATTGATTGGGAAGTTTTCATGCTCGTAAACTGTTTAATAAATGTAACCAAAGCCATCAAAGATTGAGGAAAGATGTACACGTTCGTAAGTCCTTGTTTAACTGCTTCGTGAATCCTGACCAATATTCGTGTACCAACTTGTCATTCTTGAGTTATGAATCACTCAGCCGTCCGTAAACATTAGATAGTCATTAACAATATTTCTCTCAGTAGAGTTCATCGACAGGTCGGGTTTTGCAGTAGTGAATAGAGTTATTAAATCACCTTGAGTATAATATTGTTTGGCGTTGCAGAGTGGCTTTTTGCAACATCTTGCCCGTGGCTGCCTCAGATGCCTCAGCGAGAGATCTCGCATAAATGCCCGGATGAACGAACACACCTTTGCCACAACCTGGAGGATATGAGGCCTAGTATCTTCAGTCCCTTGGTGTCAAATTCCGATGCTCGCCCTAGCCAATCACAGCCCGGCTTGTTACTTGGACGTACGCGCGGCTCTTACGACCTCCTGTTTGTGGGTAGTTCATTA
>NC_091157.1:10844369-10849369 GCF_040958095.1 Procambarus clarkii
ATATAAGAACAACGTTGGCAGCCTTCCGGTGTTTTGGGGCGCGCGTGCCAGAGAAGCTAACTAAATATGGCATGTTGACCAGACCACACACTAGAAGTTGAAGGGACGACGACGTTTCGGTCCGTCCTGGACCATTCTCAAATCGATTGTGACAATCGACTTGAGAATGGTCCAGGACGGACCGAAACGTCGTCGTCTCAAAACCTTCTAGTGTGTGGTCTGGTCAACATACTTCAGCCAAGTTATTGTGACTCATCGCCTGCATAAATATGGCTTTTTAATTGACTCTACAAACTTACATTCCCTGCCAGAGTCTCTGGAGGGAGGATCTATACACTGGGCTTCACGCATGTTTCAATATTAACATGTGTTTAGGTGCGTTAGTGCGTAGATGTGAACATAGTTCGAGTTCCTCAGGCAAGCCCCCGCTTTGGTAGATGTTGCGTTAGAGAAACGCACTAACGCTGTCTGACGTTAGTGTGACGTCTTGGGCGTTGGTGACGCTTGTCATCAACGCCCAAGAATGTCGTAGTTGTGTTGACAAGAATTTGTCTTTGTGTTGCCGTGAGGCTCGACGATGAGTGCATGCGTCCGCCTGTGTGTCAAGTAATGATTTGACTGTGTATATTGAGCCTCAGGGACCTCAGGAAGACAACATGCGCCCATGCGCTAAGGTCTGTGTGTCAAACAACGGGATGTAAACATTTACGACTCCTCCGTTTTCCTCAGATCATCCCATATTCATAAACACGAACAAACAGCGCGGGCATTCTTGAAGCCCAAAATAACACAGTAAATCCAAAAATATCAATTAGTGCGCCGTAATAATAGTAATTCTCGAACACACATAAAAGCTCAGTAACACAGCCTCCGACGTCCTCCAATCACCCCTGAATTACGGTGTTGAGTGCGTAGCTGGAAGACATGGGATTAAGATCCTGTGGGATAAGATCCGGCACGAGATACGAGGGGAGAAAAACATGCGAACTCTCCAGACACGAACACACAACCTTTTAGGGGAGAGAGAGAGAGAGAGAGAGAGAGAGAGAGAGAGAGAGAGAGAGAGAGAGAGAGAGAGAGAGAGAGAGAGAGAGAGAGAGAGAGACTCAGCGTTTTGGGAGTCAGAAGTGGAATACTTAACTCGGATTCTGTTGTCACCGCCGCCCGCCACCGGCAGTAGTAGTGGTGTAGCTGCTGCTGTTGACGCTGCTGCTGTTGCTGACGCTGCTGCTGCTGTTGCTGACGCTGCTGCTGCTGTTGACGCTGCTGCTGTTGCTGACGCTGCTGCTGCTGTTGACGCTGCTGCTGCTGTTGACGCTGCTGCTGTTGCTGACGCTGCTGCTGCTGTTGACGCTGTTGCTGTTGACGCTGCTGCTGCTGCTGTTGTTGACGCTGCTGCTGCTGCTGTTGTTGACGCTGCTGCTGCTGCTGTTGTTGACGCTGCTGCTGCTGCTGTTGCTGACGCTGCTGCTGTTGACGCTGCTGCTGTTGACGCTGCTGCTGTTGACGCTGCAATTGCCACAGCCACTGCTTCGGCAGTTCCGTATTTCACAGAGAGAAACGAATATGGACGGGAAGACGAAAGAGAAACTAGACGAACAGATGAAAATACAGGTGGACAGAAGAATGAACACGAAGATAGACGAATAGATATGTGGACTGACGAAAAGATAGGTAGACAAAAAGATAGGATAGACGAAAAGACAGCCGGATAGAGAAACGGATGGGTGGATACATGGACGGATGGAGAGATGTATACGAACAGGTTCATGTCCCCTGTTATAACCGGATGCCTTATACGGTGTACGGATACCTCATACAGCCAACAGAAGCCTCACACAGCCAACAGAAGCCTCATGCAGCCTACAGAAGCCTCATACAACCAACAGAAGCCTCATACAGCCAACAGAAGTCTCATACAGCCAACAGAAGCCTCATACAACCAACAGAAGCCTCACACAGCCAACAGAAGCCTCATGCAGCCTACAGAAGCCTTATACAACCAACAGAAGCCTCATACAACCAACAGAAGCCTTACACAGCCAACAGAAGCCTCATGCAGCCTACAGAAGCCTCACACAGCCAATAGAAGCCTCGTGCAGCCAACAGAAGCCTCATACAGCCAATAGAAGCCTCATACAGGCAACAGAAGCCTCATACAGCCAACAGAAGCCTCATACAGCCAACAGAAGCCTCATACAGCCAACAGAAGCCTCATACAGCCAACAGAAGCCTCATACAGCCAACAGAAGCCTCATACAGCCAACAGAAGCCGCATACAGCCAACAGAAGCCTCATACAGCCAACAGAAGCCTCATACAGTCGGGAGAGCTCAAGAATCTTATGATGTAGAATCATCAGATTAGATGATCAGTCATCAATATAGACCACATTTTGTCTTTATAATATATAAACTCTCAAAGTTTGTCAAATGTCACTTACTTTCTGGCTAAAATGTAAACAGGATTTAGATTGTTATGCACGTGTTTAGTCCAGCCTGTATTGTAATGATTTGTCCCAGTTCATACGGATTAAGTTCGTGATTCTGGTAATGACAATCTTTACATGCTGTGCTGTTACTGTGACACGTAATGATTGCACTGTACTGTTTGTATTTACTTTCCCATCTATATATACAACCACTTATGAATACAATCTTTGACTACCAGTGTCACTGCAGCGATGTATTCAATGTATTTAGTGGAGTATTACACGTATTACTGTAGAGGAATATTAAAAACATTAATGCATAATTATATTACATGTATTAATGTCGAGGAATATTACGTGTTACTATGGAGGTATGTGTAACATTTTCTAGCTATTTTACTTAAATATAAAAATCAAAATGAAATAACTTAGGTCTATCACAGGTACTAATACATGAAATACAATATTAACTAAGGAAGAAAAATGTGTATGAGCAAACAAAGTATGGAGACGATTGTCTGAATCAACTGTTTTGAGTAATAAACAAGAATTGCAGCAATAAAACATGAACAAATATTATTATGAATTAAAAATAGTAAGGGTATTGTACTCAATCATCAAAGATTTTCCTTCAGATACATGATACATAAAATAGATGTTATTGCTATTCTGAAGTAGCATTTAAGCATCCTATTTAGACCGAATAAGCATTGATTTATAAGATTTATTTCCATTCTGAATAAGCATTCAATATTGTTCTATATTTGTAATGAATAGATAAGTAAAATCGTTGTTTACATTTCTAGAGATGATAAGAGGCAACCTAATAGTTGCTGGAAGTTAAAAAAAAAAATAATAAACAAAAAATATGAAGGCAAAAGTCGTGATTTTTAGGGGTTTAAATCAATGTTAAGAGAAGATTAGTTCAAGAGGCAAAGTATAATAAACGAATCATTAACGTCGATTATTTCACTAGAATTGTAAAAGTTCGCAATTGTAAAGCAGAGTAGGTCACTAACATCAGTCTATCGTTCAGTAAGTTTAAGGTAAATTACGTGAGAACGAGGTATTATAAGTTACAAATCTAATTGTACTCAACGTGGAAAAACACCAATTATTAAAATGTTTAGTATAAGGCTTTACAAAAATTACATTCATATATACCAAAAATGAGTTTTTCCTATTTTCAAGCGTATTTGAAACAGTAAAAAGTAAGAACGATAACGATTTTCCCATACGAAGACTTATTACAGATCTAGGCACTGTTCCTCAAGAAGAATTGAAAGGAAAGGGAGCAGCACATGGTATCAAGAGAGGGATAACTTAAATTGGATCAGGGAATGGTTATCACACAGGAAACCGAGTCAATTAAAGTCATAAAGGGCAAATATATGAGAGTACACCACAATAACAATATTAAACTGAAAGGAATAAAGTCAAATGAAGAGTTATATATTTCAGGAAAGCAGAAAAAAATACTTTAAAATTCGATAATAAATTAACAGATATATTAGCTACCGAAGGAACAGAAGTTTTACAAATGTAAAATAAAATTTCAATTTATATTGAAATTGGCAAATCTAAGTGGAAAAAACTTAGAATTTATGGCAAGCAGAAATATAAAGCCAAGAAAAAGCCTTACAAAAATCTAACAAAGAATTATGATTTACATTTTAAAGACTTTGTCGTACACAAATTTAATATTCTCTCTGAGCTATATCTTGCCCATCACGAGACCCCTATGAAAATAGGGTAATAAGGTGCCTCTTAGGTTAATACCGAGAGATGCCAAAGCTGATCTCTTGAATTCGTAAACTCTCTTATGAAGAAAGAAAAAGATACTTCAATTTCCACAATCCAGAAAGGCCTAAAGAGAGGACATGTTCGAAGAGTATAGGTGAACCTGAAGGTTTAAAGGGTGGACGAAAATAGTTTGCTTAAAAATATCAGTCCAAAATAATATTCAAAGCAATGGATACGAGATATTTAAGTTTAGATTATGTACAAAAACTATCCGAACCCCTAATTCAGAAATAGAGCTACAGATTTATGAGCTAAATTACTGAGTAATATCAAAACATTCTCGCTGGAAAGTTTTGCTGTTATTTTTACTTTCTCTTTGGAAAATAATATATTGTAATGTTGTGTTAACTAGAAATGTGCACCATTTATATAATTTTTAACTCGGAAACTTTCATGTGGTAGACAATTATAAAAATTAAGTTATTTGGATATAATTAGGAGGATGCTCTCACTGGCCAAGAGGACTTCGGCAGACTCCTTTATTGCTATGATCTCCGAGTTAAAGATGATGGCATCCTGTAAGTAACTCATCTCGGGTAAGCACGAAGCTCCTCCAAGAAGAGCACTCCTTCAGTGGAGGAAGACGCACGCTGTGTCTACAATCAATACGTACTTAACTACCCTCAACACACCGAGTTTGGTCGACTCCAGTACCAGGAATCATGTACCTGGCTGTATCAGTAAAACTTACAACCTGTTAGTGCTGTCTTTGGAGTTTTATATCATTTGAACAGATAAAAAACTATAGTTAAACATTTAAACAGGTG
>NC_091157.1:10854369-10911869 GCF_040958095.1 Procambarus clarkii
AAATATATATTAATAAGCAAATTTTGGCATGTAAAATACATTCTTTCTCAAGGTATTGTATTCTAGGAACATTGTATATAGTGGCTTGAGAAAGGATGTAGGTTACATCCGAAAATGCAGTTTTTAATATGTTTATACATATATCGAGCGTTTCCTTCGCCTTCATTCAAGCACTACGGCATTGTAGTAATTTTCTCCTTGTAGTAAATTAAGTAATGAGTAGTAATGTAGTAATTTTAATAATATTTTGATATAGGCTTCAACATCAGGCGACTTCTGACTGGTTAAAGCAGGCCTGTAGCTTCCCTTTCCCATAGATTAAGGTAAGTCTCTCTCCCTTATATACCCTGGAGCATTATCCTCCACTCTTTTAACAACCAAGTACCCAATTACTGCTGGGTGAAGAGGGGTGAACAATTAAGAATTAAAGTCTAGTCTATCTCTCCTGGCTAGGACTCGAACCGGGACCCAGTCGATCGCGAGATGCTGGGAGTGTGTATTACCACAGCACGTCCACGTGTTTTTTAGAATTATGATTATTAGGTTTGCTGTAATTTTATTACATCATTACATACTTTATTTTCCCTCTCAGACTGTAGGGATAACGCTTCCATCTGCTTTATTTTACTGTAATTTTGTGAATATAAATTATTTTTTGTCTGTACGAGCGCTATGAATCTCGTCTGTCTTTTATGCATTATATGATTGTCTGTATCACAAAGTTATATATAATTTTAAACTATCTACGTACCGCTGTACGCTGCTGTATATTGGTGCTCAGACAACGCCAAGAAAAAAATTTAATGGATACGAAGCTAATGGAAATTGGAACATTTTGGGTAAACTATGAATTTCGCCATAATTTACAAATCACACTTCGTAAGTACGTTAACTGAGCGATCACTTCCAAGAATTTATGTACGCTGGTTTGAATCGTTTTAGCACTGCAAATGACCGTCTGTGGCTAGGTGCCCAATAACCAACTTCACTATATTTTGTCTAGCCAATTTCTCTCCCAAGTCCTTGGAGGGCAGAAGGCGTTATCAAGAGAAAGCGCCAAGCCATTACGACTATATAGCACTTGGAAGGTGTCAGGATAAGGATTTGGGATGAGACGGGGGGAAAGGAATGGTGCCCCAACCCCTTGGACAGTCATGGATTGATGGCCGGCCTGCATGAAGTGAGACCGTCGCTCTACCGTCAAGCCCAAGTGGTAAGGCTGAAGAAATGACAAATGTTGCTATTAGCCTTGTATAAACGTTAGACCGCGTCTGTGGTAGAAATGCAACACGGTAACTAACCTGCTCAACTACCAACACTCTCGGCCATATTTGTAAACATTCACCTAAAACAGCCATATCACACACACACACACACACACACACACACACACACACACACACACACACACACACACACACACACACACACACACACACACACACACACACGGCATAATTAAAATGTCCAACTAGTCTACACTGTTCCATTTAACCCTGCCCAAAACCCACTAGCATATTCAATTCATCCAAATTAGCTAAGCTTAAGTAGCTAATATTAGGCCAACTTGCTGAAGCATTCACCTGTCTCTGACCCCCCCCCCATACCTTGACCTTCCCCATGACCTCATCCTGATACTAAAACACCTGTGTGACAACACAGGTGTTTGACCAACATTAACCTCAACCACTCAATCATTACACACCATCACTAACACATGTTCCGCTAACTGCATTGAAACTTTAATACATGGCATTTTACCGCTCTCTGCCAACGCCATACATATTCATCACTCTTCAGAGTCATCTACTAAACTTCCTAAATCAAAAGATCGCCGTTAATGAGGCAGGTGTTGCAAGCACGGGTCAATATTGAATCAATAGTTTCCTGGGAAAACCAGACACTGCTATTAAGAGAAGATAACGCATTTACTTCCTCCAGGACCGGAACGAGGCGTCGGCTGCTTTGTTTGTGCTCCAGCTGATATCTTTCTCCTCCAGCTGCCATCCTTGGGACCCAGTTGCCATCATTGTGCTCCTTGCTGCCATCCTTGTGCTCCAGCTGCTATCTTTGTGCTCCTTGCTGCTATCCTTGTGCTCCAGCTGCTATCTTTGGGCTCCTTGCTGCCATCCTTGTACTCCAGCTGCTATCTTTGTGCTCTTTGCTGCCATCCTTGTGCTCCAGATGCTATCTTTATAGCAAGAACATGGTGTTACTCCCATTTCGCTCCGTAATTTTTCACTCAGTCTACCCATTCATCCATTCATCCATCCACCCATCCATGGTTCCTGTCCAGCGTCGGAGGACTGTGACGATATCTACAGCTTCTAGGAGGGAGGGACGTATCAGGGGAAATCACCAAGCCATTATGACTATATAGCACTGGGAAGAGGTCAGGATAAAGATTTGGGATGAGACTGAAGGAATGGTGCCCAACCACTTGGACGGTCGGGGAACTGAACGCCGACCTGCATGAAGCGAGACCGTCGCTCTATCGTCCAGCCCAAGTGGTTAACTTATACTGGACGCTGGAACCAATGATCAAATCAGCCACGATTTTTTTTTTGATTCTCGAACGACAGAATAATGATCGAGATTCTGTTTTGTTGTTGCTCAGGTGGCCGGTTGTGAGAGCCTCTTGAGCGCTTGTGCTCACACTCTGCCCTGAGAGAGTACACCTGAGCACTTGTGCTCACACCGTGCTCGGCCCGACGCCCTGAACGCTCGCACACCGACAGAAAAGACATTCAGACATGACCAACAAACACAAGATCCGACAAATCAAAGACTTGACCAATTACCTTTTTGATTTCTCGCCTCGGGAGAAACAAAAAAAATTCATCCCGGCAATAAAAACTGGCTGATGTCTCTTGTGCCCGTGACATCGAGGGGCCGTGAGCAATGAAGGTGTCCTCGTCGAGAGGTTTGCTGTCGAGGGCTGGACAAAGGGCGTGTCGATCACCTGCCGCAGCCAACATCGACACGCAATGTTAAAAATGTTGTGTCGCAGGGTAAGGAACACCTCTCTCTCTCTCTCTCTCTCTCTCTCTCTCTCTCTCTCTCTCTCTCTCTCTCTCTCTCTCTCTCTCTCTCTCTCTCTCTCTCTCTCTCTCTCTCTCACCTTCACTGGCCGCAGGTCCGCTTAGGGAGCTAATACAAGCTGTTGAACGACTGGAAATACTTGGAAATACACCACCTCGATCTTATGTATACTTGAGTGTATTGCCCAGTTTCACATTGTATTTCAAAAGCACCATCAAATTTTTTGAAATGGACAACCTATTAACATGCTCATACAACTACTATCTTTTCAGCGCAGTTAACAATGGATTTGCTAACAACAGCAGCAACAACCTGAAAATTCTTCATCTCCTGATGATCTCCAGTACTACCAGAGCATCCTGCATACCACCATAATCTCCAACACTACCAGAACAACTAATACCACTGCAGTGTACCTACTACTAACACCACTTCAATCTCTATTATACCTACAACTAATACAGCTCTATAAATCCACCAACTACCACTCAACTATCCCAGCTACTCCACACAACTCTCCAAAATACATAAAAACTAATATCAACTACCACCACCACCACTTGACTATCCAAACGACCACCACACCACAGGAACTACCACCACTACTCGCACGAACAATAACTAATTACACCAAACAAGTTGACCACTCAAACACGCCAAATCATATGATGAGGGGGGACGTAGTAAGTCAGTAGTCTCCCCCCCCATGATTGGTTGACCAATGCAAGTTATCTAATTGGTTATCTAAGTTATCTAATTAGTGCAAGTTATCAAGGTCCCGGTTCTATCCCTGGCGGCTTCAGCTCCGCTTCAGAAGATAATTAGATGTGCTGTTGTAGGAACATCAGTAAAAGCCACCCATTTGAGAATTAATTGATAGAACGTTATTAAATGTATGCTCAAGTTCGTAAGAGTATTTAATAGTAAGAGTTCGTAAGAGTATTTAATAGTAAGAGTATTAGTTCGAGAGTCAAGAATTATGATTACTTTCGAATATTACTGTGACATGTAATTTTATTTGTTCCAAGTATTCTATTGTTCCTCAATAGTTACGCTATACGTATAGTATAACTATAAAGGCAATAGGAGAACAATTAGCTATATTGCAAATTATATCACTCACTCGCATGCATTAGACTTTACCACTTGGGCTGGACGGTAGAGTGACGATCTCGCTTCACGCAGGTCAGCGTTTAATCCCCCGACCGTCCAAGTGGTTGGGGCACGATTCCTTTTCCCCGTCCCATCCCAAATCCTTATCCTGACCCCTTCCAAATGCTACATAGTCGTAATGGCTTGGCGCTTTCCCCTGATACCTTCCCCATCGCATGCATAGTTGGAAATGCGTGAAAACCCTAACTTGAATTCAGTTAACGGTTCAGAACCCTTAAAGGATTCAGTTGAATCCCCGGTTGCAATGCTTTTGACCATGTCGTGATATAGTGGTCTAATGCGTGTGCTAGAGAGTACCCAGAGCATAAGGTCGAATCCTTTTCATGATTCCAACTAATTTTTTCATTGCATCTCATTCCGTTAATGTGATTTCAAGATTTCTTTGAATATATGAATAGTGTGTGTACTCACCTAGTTGTACTCGCCTAGTTGTGCTTGCGGGGGTTGAGCTCTGGCTCCTTGGTGCCGCTTATCAACTGTCAATAAACTGGTGTACAGATTCCTGAGCCCACTGGGCTCTATCATATCTACATTTGAAACTGTGTATGGAGTCAGAGTGTGTGTGTGTGTATGTACTCACCTAATTGTGCTTGCGGGGGTTGAGCTTTGGCTCTTTGGTCACGTGTGTGTGTGTGTGTGTGTGTGCGTGTGTGCGTGTGTGTGTGTGCGTGTGTGCGTGTGTGTGCGTGTGTGTGTGTGTGTGTGTGTGTGTGTGTGTGTGTGTGTGTGTGTGTGTGTGTGTGTGTAGTACCTAATAGCCAGAGTTGTCTAGCCAGCCGAATTTTCTTAAAATATTTTAGTTTTCAAGTTTTTAAATTAACTGATAAAACTTTCAGTGTATTATTTATGATTGCGATTTTACGTTGCATCAAAACTAACATAGGCATTTTATCCAACCTAACATAACCGATCCAAACCTATCCTAATATAACTCAGTCAGCAATTCATGTTCCAAATAAAATAGATTATTGTTAGAAAAGAACCACTGGAAAAAAAATGAAAATTAAAGGAACATTAAAAGAACTTTAAAACATTAAAGGAAAACAGAATCCAATATTGCTTAAAAACCATTAAAATGTGCACTGAAAGGCTATTCAAAGTCTCCATGAAATACGTTAATAAGCTTCAGCTTGTCTCAAAACTTAATTAATCATTACTATAATGATCACATAAAAGATAAGCTCAGAGACCACCAATCCACGTCACTTAAGTACTCATAATAAATTATAATAAAGTTGGCATATCATTACTTTTTAATGCCAATAATAAAATATTCTAGCCTAGTCACAACCAGATATGAGACCCTTAAATGTGATACATAACAAAACACTTTTCTCTCACTAAACATTGACAAGCAATATGCTTGTGGTTAAGGTGTTTTCCCTTCTTGACCACCAGGTTCAGTGTCCAGTATAACACCCGCTTGTATGTCACTAATCGGTTTTCCAGCACCTACCTCATGGTTAGATTATCATCGAACCCGTGCTCTTTAAAATAACGTCGCTTTTGGCTCGTATGCCCGCTATGACCAAAAGTGGACGTAATTTGAAATGAAATCGACTCACAAAAGTGACGTACTGTCCCGTTTTCTATTTGAGTCGTCCGGCTTACTCGGAAAGGTTAGGAGAGGAAAATTTCAATTAACGTTTTTCATAACTTTTGAAACTGTATGAGAATTTCCTGCCCACCTAACCTATCAGAGGACCCTTAACTAACTGTTGTTGAAAAAAAAAATCTAAATTTTATTTTCATTATTTTTTTTATTTTCAAATTACGTCCATATTCGGCCATACGGACAAACGGTCAAAAGCGACGTTATTTTTAAGAGGACAGATTGGATCAGGATAACATATAGTAAAAATTCTCCGGTTAGTGTGTTGGAAAATTTCCCACTCAAGGGACGGGAGTTGAATATGACCATCAATCACGTGCTGATGATGATGCGTTCATCGTGTTAAAATTAAGATGCGCTGCCATAACACGCCATGAAATTCTACCTCACGTGATCGTTTGAGATATTTATAAGATCCTGAGAGATTTCTCCTGCAGACAGGTCGAGCATTACAGGTTGGAGCCAATGGTTTGATGACATGGATTGGGTGCCACATGTTGGCTGCTTCAAGCTGGCTGCTTTAAGTTGGCTTCTTCATGTTGGCTGCTTCATGCTGACTGCTTCAAGTTAGCTGCTTCTAGTTGGCTGCTTCAAGTTGGCTGCTTCAAGTTGGCTGCTTCAAGTTGGCTGCTTCATGCTGACTGCTTCAAGTTGGCTGCTTCAAGTTGGCTGCTTCAAGTTGGCTGCTTTTTGTTGGCTGCTTCAAGTTGGTTGCTTCAAGTTGGCTGCTTCAAGTTGGCTGATTCAAGTTGGCTGATTCAAGTTGGCTGCTTCATGCTGGCTGCTTCATGCTGGCTGCTTCATGCTGACTGCTTCATGTTGGCTGCCTCATGTTGGCTGCTTCATGCTGACTGCTTCATGTTGGCTGCTTCATGATGGCTGCTATAAGATAATGTTCCCACATAACCAGAGATCAGGTACATCACTCTCGGTGCTACATGATCACAATCTCTCCGTTGTCATTCCTCAGGATGAGAATTATGCTCCTCTGATCAGTGTCTCCCACCAGTCACTCACCGCTGTCGGCAGCGTTCCCATCACTATGTCACACCAGTCACGAATCTTAATTCAACTACGACGTCCAGTACAATACACCAGGCCAGGACCACAAGCCACACCAGGACCACAAGCCACACCAGGACAATAAGCCACACCAGGACAATAAGCCACACTAATATACTGTTTACATTAACGTGACAGTAACTAGTGAACTCACATTATCTTTTATACGGCATCAACGCTCACCAGGCGCTCAGTTTTGCGAGAAATTAACCCATTAGCTTGTCACCGGTCGGTTAATTAGGTAAATAATGGATCGCTTATAAACTCAATTCCATTTTTATGCATCACAGCAAAAAACAAAAAAGACGATGCAAAAAGCCAGACAAAAATGCTTAGATAAATGATTGTATTGTCATACAACAGTGACGGTTTAGATGAGGTTTATTGTGGAGGACTTAGGCTGTTTTGGAAGTTAAATTATTATCATTAACTCCTTCAGTCACATAAGTTAGCGAGTCACTAACATTAAACATTAATCCATGTGATGTGATGTTACATGTTAAACACACACAATTGGCTTCGTTGTTGACTCACAGTCGGGGGATCTTGGGCGGGGGAGAAATGATTGGGCAAGTTTCCTTTCATCTAATGCCACTGATCACCTAGCAGTAATGTACCCGGGAGTTAGACAACTGTTGAGGGATGACTTCCTGGGAAAGGTCAGTAATTCGACCTTGTGTGGGGTGGACCTCGATGCGAGCTCAGAGTATACACATACGCAGGATTCCTGTCACCGACAAAATGATTAATATAACGTTGAGTGGTATTATCTCACGACACTGTAGAGATAAGAGGCAGGAGCCAGCTCCTGCTCCTTCTCAGGAAGAGAAGGTTGAACATACCCAAGGATGAATGCCCATCCTACCATCGCATCTCCTGCAGTATAGAACATCACAGTGAACTTGCTCCGTCATTTTGAACAACAGTGCTTCACTGCTGAAGAGCACCAGCCCTCGCACCCCCTATCCTTCTATCCTTCCTCTTACCCTACTCCCACTCCTTCCTACTCCACTCCTACTCTCAAATTCACTCAAGTACTATCTTTCCATTTTTATAATCCATTCGTTTAACATGACCCAAACATTACTTTTAGATTACTTTTACAACCTTTTAACAACCCTTTTTACAACCATTTTATTACAACCATTTTAGATTACTTGCATGTCTAACAACTTGCAAAACTCTACACTACACATCTTCAAGTGAAATCTTCATTTTCTTAATCTATCCACAAGACGCCACACATGCATCTCAGATGGCTAGCTTCTAGAGCTCAAAATCGTTGCCTCTATGTTGATGCCTCAACAGGGGACCCGCGAGCGTACAAAAGAAGATTACCATGGCTTCTTGCAGTTCCTTTATTTACATACGGGACTTTCTTACAGTCTTACGATGCAGCGAACACACTGACACAACGTTCCACCAGACGCTTGTCTATTGCAAAAGAGGCAGTAGTAGAACTTTTCATAAAATGATATTGGTTAATGAATATACATTACTGAAACACAGCCTGTAAATTTTGCCTTTTTATATAACAGAGTTTTAAGTACTGGTGAAGCCAAAGGTTTTTTTTAGCCCATACAACACTTTTAAATGCGCTTTACAATAAAAAGTAGAGAGCTTTATAAATTTCATAAATAAAACACCTCAGGTTTCTAGAGTTTTTGTCATTAGGTTAAATATACAGGTACGTAGTTCAGTTAATTTGACAATTGTGATATTACTCGAGGTTTCAGCGAGACAGTTTTGCAAATCCTGAAGTCACACTTACAAGCAGCATCACATTTAAGATGACTAGCTAAATGAGCAATCCGAAGACTTGTGTCAGACTGATACAATGAAATGAAAGAGTTAGAAAATTTGGTGTTCCAGAGTCACAGGTGACTATATTATATATATATATATATATATATATATATATATATATATATATATATATATATATATATATATATATATATATATATTTATATATATATATATATATATATATATATATTTATATATATATATATATATATATATATATATATATATATATATATATATATATATATATATACCTTGATATTCCCGTAAAGTGTTCCATACGATCATTCATAGTACCCGCAGCAGGTATAGTATATTGTCAATTTACCAGGTGTTTACATGTAGAAATCTCCTCTATTGTAAATCTGCTTACAGTATGCAAATTATTATTGTATATGTACCTGTTTAAACTACGTGTTTTGTTTGCGCTGTAAATTATTTATCTTTACATTTCATGTATGCAACATTTATCAGACGCGCGCTTTTGACAGGAAACAGGTGCGATATTTTTTTGAGAAATGTGAGTCCCCAGCCCCGTTATCTTGAGGGTTATCTTGAGGCTATCTTATCCCGCGCTCATAATCATTAGCTAAATACATGTCAATCCAACCGCCAGCCCCTTTATTTTGACCACTTGGAACTGAAACATTCAGACATTTCTGGAAGTGCAATTTTTTTGTTCTAAATGACAAACACGTTATATAAGACGACCGACTAATGGCGTTCGAATTTTCTCGAAAAGCGCTTCAATTACTTCCAATGTTTGAATTACACTTTTTCAAATGCTTCATTCACATATTGCAAATATAATTTGCCAATAAATTCAAAATATCTAATCTAACCTTCCTAACTATCCATATCCAGACAAACGTGAATTACTATTACAGCTTACGAGATTAGTACGCCGCTACTACGGGTACTGGGATCAAATGCTCGTTTGTGAGCAAACGAACGCAACCGTTTGTGAGCCCAGCAAACTGGGCTCGTGTGTGAGCAAACGAACACAAGCGCTTGTGAGCCCAACAAACTGCACTCCTCTGCGAGTAAACGCATGCAGACGCTTGTGAGCCTACCAAACTGGGCTCGTTTGCTCGTTTGTGAGCAAACGAAGCAACGTTACGAGCAAGCGTTCCTAGTGTCGTAAGCTGCCTTTATGAACCTGTGCTCTTAGCATACCACACGACCCTCGTGGACGACTACTTCCTCTCACGACCCCATGCCATTGTGAACGCAGAGAAAAAGAACGAAACGCACTAGAACGTCGAGTTCTTACGTGATGAGTCGAGAAACAAACACCATAATGAACGTGTAATCACACAAGACCAGCTGCTGTGCTGCGGGTTCACGCTGGGCTGGAGGAAAGGTAGTGGCGGACGAAGGGAAGGTCAGGAGGTCAAAAGGGAAGGTCAAGAGGGAAGGGAAAAGTGTCAAGTTAAGGCAGGTCAAAGGGAAAGGTAACTGGTGGGTGGAAGGAAGTACCTTAAGGGTGGTCAATGAGCCAAAAAGAGGGTCAACTAAGGTCAAAGAATGTCAGAGAGGGGAACGAAGGGTAGAAATATTAACTTGGTCAGTCAGATGTGAAACAAGGTGATTGGGAATCACCTTGTTTCAATCAAAGAATCAAAGAGTACCAAAGGAAACTAAGGCAACCCAGATAGGTTGAAGAGGAGAGGGCTTCCTGAGAGACGGCCAAGTTGTACGGGATCCAAATGAAGATCTAAGAGTACTGGTTCCAGGTGAGGAGCAATGAGGACTGGTTCCAGAGCAAGAGCCAAGAGTACTGGTTTCAGAACAAGAGTCAAGAGTGGTGGTTCCAGAGCAAGAGCCAGGAGTACTGGTTCCAGAGCAAGAGCCAGGAGTGCTGGTTCCAGAACAAGAGCCTAGAGTGCTGGTTCCAGAGCAAGATCCAAGAATACTGGTTCCAGAACAAGAGTCAAGAGTGCTGGTTCCAGAGCAAGAGCCAAGAATGCTGGTTCCAGAGCAAGATCCAAGAATACTGGTTCCAGAACAAGAGCCAAGAGTACTAGTTCCAGAGCAAGAGCCATGAGTACTGGTTGCAGAGCAAGAGCCAAAAGTACTGGTTCCAGAACAAGAGCCAAGAGTGCTGGTTCCAGAGCAAGAGCCAAGAGTACTGGTTCCAGAACAAGAGTCAAGAGTGCTGGTTCCAGAGCAAGAGCCAAGAGTACTGGTTCCAGAGCAAGAGCCAAGAGTACTGGTTCCAGAGCAAGAGCCAAGAGTACTGGTTCCAGAACAAGAGCCAAGAGTACTGGTTCCAGAGCAAGAGCCAAGAGTACTGGTTCCAGAACAAGAGTCAAGAGTGCTGGTTCCAGAGCAAGAGCCAAGAGTGCTGGTTCCAGAGCAAGAGCTAAGAGTACTAGTTCCAGAGCAAGAGCCAAGAGTGCTGGTTCCAGAGCAAGAGCTAAGAGTACTAGTTCCAGAGCAAGAGCCAAGAGTACTGGTTCCAGAGCAAGAGCCCAGAGTACTGATTCCAAAGTTAAAATTCAGAGTGAGCTTGGAGAGACTGGGTTCCAGAATGAGAACCAAGAGGAATGGTTCTTGTGTTGGTTCCACTAATAGGTTGGACCATAGGGTGAGGTTAGGCCATAGAGTAAGCGCCAAAAAGACATCCAGAGGAAGGGTAAAAAAAATTAGGCTTCAAAATGATGGCAAAGAAAAGGAACTTTAGAATGATGACAAAGAAAAGGGGCTTTAGAATGATGACAAAGAAAAGGGGCTTTAGAATGATGACATAAAAAGGAGCTTCAGAATGAAGGCAAAGAAAAATGGGTTTAGAATGATGGCAAAGAAAAGGAGCTTCAGAATGATGGCAAAGAAAAGGGGCTTTAGAATGATGACATAAAAAGGAGTTTCAGAATGACGACAAAGAAAAGGAGCTTCAAACTTATGACAAAGAAAATGGGCTTCAGAATGATATCAAAGAGAGGGAGGGGGGGGATGCTTTAGAATGATTGCCAAGAGGTTCTGCTCCAGGGGTCATGAGACTGATTTCTGAGTGAGGGAGGTTCGGGGGCCCTAAGTATAGAGCCAATCTCTAAGTAAAGCAGATAGAGCATGAGACTAAAGTTTCATCCCAGCCCAAAAGGACAATCATGACTATTTGACAGAAAAAAATACGTTATGTAGTCGAAATCATATATATATTCCGTTATATATTATATAATACATTATATATTCCATCATTGGGAACATTAAGACCTTTCCGTGGCCGAGATCACGGTAACCATTACCAAAGGTATATCATGGTTGCCACTACCATGGGTAGATCGTGGCTGCCACTATCATGGGTAGATCGTGGCTGCCACTACCATGGGTAGATCATGGCTGCCACTACCATGGGTAGATCATGGCTGCCACTACCATGGGTAGATCATGGCTGCCACTACCATGGGTAGATCATGGCTGCCACTACCATGGGTAGATCATGGCTGCCACTACCATGGGTAGATCATGGCTGCCATTACCATGCCAAGATCACTGCTACCATTACCTCACCTTCCACAAAATGGTAAAGCTATTGTCATCAATCGTCCACCCGTGACCAGGAGCAAATGGAGATCCTTTCAATTCTTCGGAGGCGTCAGATCCTAACGCGGACCTGTTGGTTTGTTCAGTAAAGATAGCGAAGCATTTAAGTCTCGTAATGAATGTATCAGTTGACTGGCTCCTGGTGATACAGTATTCGCTCACCAGGCCCCTTAACTTCTCTCTAATGTAACGTTGCATTGATCGTGTGATATCGTGGTACATAGCATTCTGAAATAAACACCTCGGTATTCGGTTCGCTTCCAAAGAACTGCAGAGCTTCTGTGCTATCCTCATTTAATTATAGAGATATTGCCACACAAACACGCTTGTCTTCTCCTAAGCTCCCTTGCTATCCTCTTCTTATTCCTATTACTATCTCCTTCTCATTCGGTGGTTATAATAGGAGCTGCCTCGTATGGGCCAATAGGGCTTCTGCAGTTCTCATTATTACTACTATTCCCTACACCTTACTTTCCTCCTCAGCTCTCTCTTGCCTATTTATTGCCTGTCTCTACCTCCTCATCACAATCGACTTGAGAATGGTCCAGGACGGACCGAAACGTCGTCGTCCCTTCAACTTCTAGTGTGTGGTCTAGTCAACACTATTACACAAAGTATTTGATTATTTGCTCATTGACATTCTAGCTCACGAACAAGACGCCTCTAACTCTCAATTTGCATACAAAGCTGGTTACTCTGTACCTTTTTTAGTTTCGTGGTGACAAACTATTCAGTACCACGACTCATAAGAGCAATCTCTCGGTTTCTGGAGGTTCCCAAAGCTTTTGACAACGTTGAACACACTAAACTTTCTAGAGACCTGTTTAGCAGAAAAGTATGTCCTGTCAGGGCCAGGTATTTATATATGTCTTATCAGGTATGCTGTTGAATTAACAACACGCCTGCTGAATTTACAATACGCACCGCCAACAGAGAGGCAGCACAAGCACCAACAACAGGAAGAGAGGCAGCACCAGCACCACCAACAGGAAGAGAGGCAGCATAAACACCACCAACATGAAGAGAGACAGTGTAAGCACCCCCAACGGGAAGAGAGGCACCCCCAACGGGAAGAGAGTCAGCATAAGACCACCAACAGCATAACAACATTACCAACTGCAGAAAGAGCTAGAGAAAAAATACATTAACAACAGATTAAACAATAGCAGCTACAGATAATAAATATGACTTGCAGAATACCACACCCAGAGAAACATCAACATCAGTGAAAAAAAATTTAATCAACATCTGTGAAATTTTTTTTTAACAACATCAGTGAAAAAAATGGAATCAACATCTGTGTGTCTTAGAATACACACACAAGTACAGGGCGAAGCTGAGAAGCCAGTTTTGTGTGCCATCTGTGTCAGAGGTGTCTAGTTTGTCAGCTAGAAAGTCGATGAATATATAATGAAATACCTTTGTTGAATAGTGTTTAGGTAATAGCTCTTTAGTTATCACAAGAGGACATAGAAGCTCGACGGTTCTTTGGAATGGGAACCAGTGAAAAGGTGTTTATTACAGATGGCGATAAACCAATGGAGAGAAAGCGTGAGAGAGACACAGATAGATATGCAGTTTCGGCGTTCCATATTTAAGGTTGTCAGAGAATGTCATAGGGACTATCATAACTCTCTCTCTTTTTTAGCTCTCTTGCTGCATTCTCAACCATTTCAGGGGATACAGTGAGCAGGTGTTTAACATTCTCATCAGGGTACATAGAAGTTTCACATGCAGCTGTAGTTAGGTCAGTTTCTACCTCATCTGTCCTATAACTAGACATAGGCCATATATTGCTTATGCATTGTGCAATGTTGAATATTTGTCATGGAATATATTACATGTATTATTGGGCCCCTGAGGAATCGTCAATGACATCTGATAGCCCTCTGCATGAAATTCTTATGTATCTAATTTTTCCACAAAATTCAATAACAAAATTTCTTGAAAGGTTATCAGGAACCTCTGATTTCACAAGTATATCTTTCTCTTTCTTAATCCCCTTCATGACTACATGATACCAAGCTCTAGTGCTACGTCTGATCTGGAAGCAGCCAATCATCTCTGGAGCACCCAGTATATTTCAAGAGGTTTTTACCAGGAGATAGATCTATTCTGAAATGCCCTAACATGATCGTCCCAACCAGGCATACTACTACTTCTGCTCGTTTTAAGGAGTGATATTATCTAATCCCGGCCAAACTAGCATTGATATGACAGATGTAAACAAATAAATTAAACTATTTTGATGGAAATTACACTGAAGATTAGTGTATCATTTGGTATCTAAGAATTATTAAGACCTTCGTTAAGCAGGCACTTAAACTTATCCAGCTCAGCAATAGTGGACTTATCATAGAATAGATGTCTTCTAAGGAATTTTCTGTCCTGATTGGCAGCAGCAACTTGTGAGTGAAACATACTGAATGTGGCCAGGAGAGGAAGATCCCCAGTCAGGTTTCCATCATCACAGACAGCCTTATACCCACAGATGTATCATCAATCAGATCATCAATCAACAAAAATTATGTTAGACCTTTCACTCTTATGACAAAGATAATATTTAATTCATCGTTGATATCAGCAGGAGCTTATATGACACAGCAACAGCAGAAGCGTTTAGAATACACATCAACATCATCAATTACAGCAGCAACAGTGATGCAGCATTTAAGCAAACATCACTTGCAAGGTACCGTATCAGAATTAAAGTTAACAGAGACAGCAGCAATAGAAACAACAGAGGCCAGAACTTGGAATAGCAGAGGGCAATAGTTGGAACAGCAGAGGGCAACAGTCGGAACAACAGAAGGCAGCAGTCGGAACAACAGAAGGCAGCAGTCGGAACAACAGAAGGCAGCAGTCGGAACAACAGAAGGCAGCAGTCGGAACAACAGAAGGCAGCAGTCGGAACAACAGAAGGCAGCAGTCGGAACAACAGAAGGCAGCAGTCGGAACAACAGAAGGCAGCAGTCGGATCAACAGAAGGCAGCAGTTGGATCAACAGAAGGCAGCAGTTGGATCAACAGAAGGCAGCAGTTGGATCAACAGAAGGCAGCAGTTGGAACAGCAAAAGGCATAAATTGTAACATCAGAGGGCAGCAGTTGGAACAACAGAAAACAGCAGTGGGAACAACAGAAACAGCAGTGGGAACAACAGAAAACAGCAGTGGGAATAACAGAAAACAGTAGTGGGAACAACAGAAAGTAGCAGTGGGAACAACAGAAAGTAGCAGTGTCAACAGCAGAAATATCTGAAGACTCAAGAATAATATTAGCAACAGGACAAACTGGATCCAACAGCAAAAGAAAAGGAGGCTGCATAAAATATATACACAGCAGCTGGAGCAGAAGTAGCAACAGCAACGACTCAACATCGCAATGTAAATCACAGGACTAAAAAAGCAGCAGAATCAACAGCCGTTACTGGAGCATCAAAAGCAGGAGGTACAGAGGCCGCGGCAGGAGCATCAAAAGCAGGAGGTACAGAGGCCGCGGCAGGAGCATCAAAAGCAGGAGGTACAGAGGCTGAGGCAGGAGCATCAAAAGCAGGAGGTACAGAGGCCGCGGCAGGAACATCAAAAGCAGGAGGTACAGAGGCTGCGGCAGGAGCATCAAAAGCAGGAGGTACAGAGGCCGCGGCAGGAGCATCAAAAGCAGGAGGAACAGAGGCTGAGGCAGGAGCATCAAAAGCAGGAGGTACAGAGGCCGCGGCAGACGGAGCATCAAAAGCAGGAGGTGCAGAGGCCGCGGCAGGAGCATCAAAAGCAGGAGGTACAGAGGCCGCGGCAGGAGCATCAAAAGCAGGAGGTACAGAGGCCGCGGCAGGAGCATCAAAAGCAGGAGGTACAGAGGCCGCGGCAGGAGCATCAAAAGCAGGAGGTACAGAGGCCGCGGCAGGAGCATCAAAAGCAGGAGGTACAGAGGCTGCGGCAGACGGAGCATCAAAAGCAGGAGGTACAGAGGCCGTGGCAGAAGGAGCATCAAAAGCAGGAGGTACAGAGGCCGCGGTAGGAGCATTAAAAGCAGGAGGTACAGAGGCCGCGGCAGGAGCATCAAAAGCAGGAGGCACAGAGGCTGCGGCAGGAGCATCAAAAGCAGGAGGTACAGAGGCCGCGGCAGGAGCATCAAAAGCAGGAGGTACAGAGGCTGCGGCAGACGGAGCATCAAAAGCAGGAGGTACAGAGGCCGCGGCAGACGGAGCATCAAAAGCAGGAGGTACAGAGGCTGCGGCAGGAGCATCAAAAGCAGGAGGTACAAAGGCTGCGGCAGACGGAGCATCAAAAGCAGGAGGTGCAGAGGCTGCGGCAGGAGCATCAAAAGCAGGAGGTACAGAGGCTGCGGCAGACGGAGCATCAAAAGCAGGAGGTACAGAGGCCGCGGCAGAAGGAGCATCAAAAGCAGGAGGTACAGAGGCCGCGGTAGGAGCATCAAAAGCAGGAGGTACAGAGGCCGCGGCAAACGGAGCATCAAAAGCAGGAGGTACAGAGGCCGCGGCAGACGGAGCATCAAAAGCAGGAGGTACAGAGGCCGCGGCAGCAGGGGGGAGAATAGCTTTAGCTATTCTTGCGTCAGCGCCCACCAGCTGACGCAAGGGTGGGCTTGACGTGGGAGGGCCGCTGACGTCGAAGGTGTGTCAGGAGCCGGGGATGACAGTAATGATGAGGGCAACACTTGCTATAAACCTCGCCGGGGAGGACCTGCATACTAATACTCCAGCAAGGAGGTGAGGCGTCAGGTACCTCAGGGATGGGTTGGTACCGTGGCGTGCACCGGCGGACATAGGTACCGTTGATTGTACCGGAGCTTAGGGGGTAGGAGAGATTGGTAGTGTGGATTGGGCCGGAGGCTGGGGTAGGGAATGAGTGCCGAGGAGTGTACCAGAGGTTTGATACAGCGTTTTGTACCCGAGTCTTCTGAAGGATTGGTGTAGGGAGAGGGATGCTGGTACCGTGGCTGGGAGATGTTTGTCTTAAGTTCTGTACCTCGGCTAACGAAGCATTTGAAGTGTGCCTTGTAGTTAGGGGGATAAAAAGGGAATTTTGTTTTGGCCTGTAACTGTGAAAGGTGTTTGTTGTCTGACCTACAAATACCAGAGAGGCATTTGTATATATTTTCAGCACTCGAGCATGGAGGCGCTTCAGCCGTTGTGTATCCGGGTGTCCAGTAGCTTGTACCGTTACCTGTACCTGGAGATATAGGTCCTTGTACCGTTAACTGTACCGGGATTTTAGAGTACTGTTAACGGTATGTACTAGGATTTTGATTTGATGAATTGTTAAGGAATGAGTCTCGCCCCTCAAAGCACCTACTTTAATTGTATATAAATGTGCATTATTGACTAATTTTGTTTTTAGTGTAAAAAAATGTGAATGGTTATGGGTAACACTTTCTCCTGTTTTCAGCAATTTATATGTGGAGTTCTATGAAACTAACCTATAGAATATAGTTTGGCCTCATAATACAACATGGTTTCGCCAAGTTGTATTTTGCTAAAGATCTGAGGCTATAGATAGATGCTGTCTGGAGATAGCATCGGGAGCTTAGAAATGCTAAGCTATCTTGAGATTGCATCTGGAGCTTAGAAATGCTAAGATATCTGGAAATATTTATATTATAATTAAATAATCTAGCAACATTCAAGAAAGTTTACAATTGATTCTGAGCAAACCAATTCTTACCCATTCCAAGAAGAGTTAATTTATACATGTGAAAATTGTGTTGTTTTATGTACATTGAAAAGCAACAAATGTCGGGTCTTGTGTTCACTTTTACTCATCTCATCGTCAAAGAGTAAAAGTAGCTGATTTCTCTTCAGTGTATGTGGAGGATCTAAGGATATATAACCCTGAATATTTTGATGAAATTAGTGTACATATAGTACAGGATTCAATTTAAAATACCGAAAGTACCCTATTGATAAAACTAGCAAAATTGTTCCTAATACCAAAATTTGGAAAAGAAAGAATGGCATTTCACGATAACACCAATGAAATTCCTAAATTACTGAAACAATTTAATATCGACATAGCATTTAGGAATCTTGATATAAAAAGACATAACAAATTCCCCCAAGTAGTTGCAATGGTTGTTTGTAAATAAAATCATGCAAAAATTGTAACAAGTTCTATGTTGGCCAAACATGTGAACATTTTGAACAAAGAATAAAAGAACACAAACATAGCTTGAGGACAGGTGAAGAGTCCAAGGTATTGTTTATTCAATGAATAGATAGTAATCATTCAATTGACCTGACTAAATCATGCTCTAAATGCGTTAGCGAAGTACTGAATCTTCATTTATAGAAAAGTAGCGATTAGGATAATATTAATATAAGTCCAGGACTATATAAATTAGATAGCCCTATAATTGAAGAGATATTTTATCTCTTTTTAGCGTTGAGAATATATTCCTAATATATTTAGGCGTCAGACCATAATAAATTGTGAAAATTAACTTTGGAGAGTAAATTTTTCAACTTCCCTCAACAGTGACGAGAAACATAAGAAATATTGAGAAGATTCCTGTTAGAATAATTAATCTTACCCTGTCGGTAATATTCAACAATATCATATATATATATATATATTACATATATATATATATATATATATATATATATATATATATATATATATATATATATATATATATATATATATATATATTACATATATATATATTATATATATATATATATATATATATATATTACATATATATATATTATATATATATATATATATATATATATATATATATATATATATATATATATATATATATATATATATATATATATATATATGCATGCGGAAAATCCACAGAGAAATATGAAATGAGGTGAACGTTTCGGCTTGTTAAAGCCTTTGTCAACACCAGACTGACTAGAGGAGAAGGGAGAAGGGGGAGGATATATAGGCCGACACCTGACCAACCCATCCCTAGGGAAAGAATTATCCAAAACCAGGTATAGCTTATCTTAGAATGGTCAAAGAGGATTAAGCGGTCAGAGAATAAGGATGAAAGATAAAGAAAAGCCTCATGAACACACAATATATGAATATAAAATTATAATGAGACATTGTAAGCCTCTCTATCAGAGTTTTTTCTTAAACTGTTGTGCAATATTATAACTTAAAAATGGATCAAGTTTGTACATTCCAGTACTAACATTAAGAAGATTTGGACACTGACTGATTAGAGCAGACTCAATTAAATTCCGTTCCACGAAATCCCCACAATTGGTAATGCTTTTTGCCCCATTCCAGTTAATATTGTTTTCGCATAAACTCGTATGTAGATACAATGCATTAGACGTCTGGGCAGTTCTAATACTATAAGCATGTTGTGACAACCGCAATTGTAAGGACTTTCCTGTTTGTCCAAGGTACACAGAATCACAATCATTGCAGGGAATCGAATACACACAACCTGCTGTATCAGGGGAGTTTTTTATTAAATTGGATTTGATCGTACTATTAGTGAATACCAAATTTATATTAAGTTTCTGTGATTGCACATCTTAACAAAACTCTTAAAACTGTGTGTAAAGGCGATAAAGAGTTGATATCTAGGCTAACAAGTCGATCCCCCTCTCTTCCTTAAATGTATGGTCTTATAAAAACTCATAAGCCATATAATCCGGCAAGGCCGATTATTAGTTCAGTTGGTTCGGTGGCTTATAAACTCTCTAAGTGGTTAGTCAAAGTTTTGTCTCCTATAGTTGGTACTATTTCCAACTCACACTTGACAAACAATGTGGACTTAGTTAATAAGCTATCCACACTGAATTTAAATTTTGATTTTAAACTAATAAGTTTCGATGTGACCTCTTTATTCACTAAAGTTCCTGTTGATGATCTGTTAGAATTTCTACGTGAGGAACTGCCTAAATATAATTTGAGCTTGTAGACCAATAAAGTATTGGAACTTATCAAATTGTGTATAAAAGACAATTATTTTTGTTTTAATGGAATTTTTTTCAAACAAACATTTGGTATGGCGATGGGCAATCCTCTTTCCCCAGTTTTAAGCAATTTGTATATGGAATTCTTCGAAACAAAAATCTTATCCAGGATAATCCCGGCTAATGTAGTTTGGTTTAGGTATGTTGATTATATTTTGTGCTTATGGCCGTGCGACAAAGACCAGATAGTTTTTCTTAATGAACTCAATTCTTTGGTACCTTCAATAAAATTCACTTGTGAGACTGAGGAGAATGGTACTCTTCCGTTTTTGGACATTATGATTCATAGAGTCACTAGAAAGTTCAAATTTAATGTGTATAGGAAACCTACCAACGTGGGGTCGTATGTTCGTTTTTATTCGAATCATCATAGTAAAGTGAAACAGGCAGTATTTTCAGGAATGTTTCTTCGAGCTTTGAGGGTATGCAGCCTTGAGTTTTCTGATGAAGAGATTGCTAAAATATATGAAATTGAGAAGAGTTTACAATATCCTAAGAGGTTTTTGGATTTCTTGTTTGAACAAGCCAAGCGTACGTTTTATAATCACGTCCCTAAGGCGAAACCAGAAATTATTAACTCATTGGTGGTACCTTATGCGAGTGGACTTGAAAAATTGTCTCTGATTTTTAAGAAACATAATATAAATTTGGTGTTCACTAATAGTACGATCAAATCCAATTTAATAAAAAACTCCCCTGATACAGCAGGCTGTGTGTATTCGATTCCCTGCAATGATTGTGATTCTGTGTACCTTGGACAAACAGGAAAGTCCTTACAATTGCGGTTGTCACAACATGCTTATAGTATTAGAACTGCCCAAACGTCTAATGCATTGTATCTACATACGAGTTTATGCGATCACAATATTAACTGGAATGGGGCAAAAAGCATTACCAATTGTGGGGATTTCGTGGAACGGAATTTAATTGAGTCTGCTCTAATCAGTGTCCAAATCTTCTTAATGTTAGTACTGGAATGTACAAACTTGATCCATTTTTAAGTTATAATATTGCACAACAGTTTAAGAAAAAACTGATAGAGAGGCTTACAATGTCTCATTATAATTTTATATTCATATATTGTGTGTTCATGAGGCTTTTCTTTATCTTTCATCCTTATTCTCTGACCGCTTAATCCTCTTTGACCATTCTAAGCTAAGCTATACCTGGTTTTGGTTAATTCTTTCCCTAGGGATGGGTTGGTCAGGTGTCGGCCTATATATCCTCCCCCTTCTCCCTTCTCCTCTAGTCAGTCTGGTGTTGACAAAGGCTTTAACAAGCCGAAACGTTCACCTCATTTCATATTTCTCTGTGGATTTGGCTTATTTCGCAAATCGGGCCTTGCATAGTAGGCTGAGAAGTGCGTTCTGGCTACTAGGTACGACATATATATATATATATATATATATATATATATATATATATATATATATATATATATATATATATATATATATATATGTATATTATGCCTTAGAATTTCATACTTGAATTTGGCTTCACATCTGTACCATTAAAACACTGACAGAAACTAACAAATATTTTCGTGTATCTTGTTGGGTGGCCCAGCTCTTCCCTGGAAGACGTATATGTTCTTATTCTTTTTGTAGAACAAAATCCCATCGAAATTTGACACTCTGTGCTTGAGGAGAGAAGGATGAGAGTGAGTATGAGAGAGAAAGTGAGAAAGGGAAAGAGAGGAGAGAGATGGAATTGAGAAACATGGAAGAGAAAGACAGCGAGAGCGCGTGAGCAAGAGAAAGAGCGATAGAGTGAGAGGGAGGGAGAGAGAGCGAGACAGACATGCAGAGAGAAGAAATATCTGTGCCAGTCTTACCCCCACATACAAACCATGTACGTCTGAAATATTTACATTTGTCTACTAGTTTTTCCCAATTCTTCCCGGCAGGTTAATTAGAAGCACAGATGACAACTACGACCAAGTTCCATCCGTCTAATAAATGGTGTTTTCTGTCGTAATGTTTCATCTGGAACACAACCACCCAATTCCTTCCTGGAAATATGTCTTTGACGTGAAGTCTTTGGACACGCTGGGCTGCAAGTACTAACTATGTACCTGTGAGTGATTGCTCAGTTGTTAGCGAAGGGCGGAGGGGTGTTAACGTTGATGGGGGGTGGGGGAAGAGAAGTTTCAGGGAAAAGCGCCAAGTCAATACGACTATATATAGCACTTGGAAGGGATAAGGATATGGGATGGGACGGGGGAGAAGGAATGGTGTCCAACCACTTAAACGGTCGGGAATTTAACACTCACTTGGTGGGTGAGGATTGAACTCTAATAGGGTGTTGGGGGAAAGGGATAATGGGGAAAGGGGGGGGGGGTTAAAGCCTTCACGATCGACTCTTACCTTATTCTGACCAACAGTTTTCTCCCTTTTCCCTATTCCCCATTTATCGTCAAATATTTTTCCATTCCTCCCTAGTTACTAAGTTCCCTTTTTCTTCTCCTTTCCGTTCATATACCTCAATACTGGAACGCCCAACTGGTTAATGTAAACTAATCTAGACTCTTAATAACAGGCTTGATTTTATCTTCTTTTAACTATTTTGTTTAACGGAGTGGACAGGTTGGGCAAGAAGTCACTATCACTTGAGTTACCCCAAATGATTATCGCATTGTATTGCTGTTCTCCAACACCAAGTCCTTCTACAAAAAATTCGTGTTCTTGAAAAAATCCCTCCACAAGATAGCTGGACTGAGGAGCAGAGGACTTGGGCAATCAACTCCCAGATGAGAGCAAAACGAGCTATATATTCACCTACATGAACGATTGAAAGACAACTGGGTGGATTCCACTGTTTTTTTTTTTTTTTTTTTGGGTGGGGTGGGGGGGATTTCGCCTCTCACCCGAAGGTAGAGGTGCAGCTCTCTAAGCTACTCTTTTATGAACCCATCCCTGCCCTTGTGTGGCAGTGCACAAAAGAAAATCGCATCTACATATTCTTACATTGAAACATGTAGACCCCAGAAGTGACTCGAACCCAGTCACTTCTGGGGGTGGAGTTTTCAGTTGCATATATGCTTGGGGAATAATCAAGCTTGTTCGCATATTATATATATATATATATATATATATATATATATATATATATATATATATATATATATATATATATATATATATATATATATATATATTATTTTGTGAGGGTACCACCTCTGGTGCCAATGTGGGGACCCATAGCCTCGGAGAAGAAAATAAAAAGTATTCAGAGGAGACCTTGTGGTCTCTCACTGAACACTAATATTATCTTCTCCTACCACCCCCATTCTTTTGTATGTACACATATATATTTACTTTATTTGAACTTTGTTACAAAAAAGGAGTTACATATGGGTTACAAAGATGGTTGTCATAGGTTGTCGAGTTCCTCCAGCTCCTCAGATGGCGGGCAGGAATATATATATATATATATATATATATATATATATATATATATATATATATATATATATATATATATATATATATATATATATATATATATGCATCGACCAATAGTCTAGACCTGTTGTCTGACGTATGATCCTCTGTCCTGTGTGACAGTGAATACCAGCATTATCCTCACTCTAATACGACCAAATTAAATTACTCAGATTAGGCAAAAATTGAACTAATTTTGTCAATAAGGATGTTAATAATAATAATAATCTAAGCTGATAGCATCTGCCCCGAAAATCATAGACGTAGAAGAACGTTGCCTAGGATAAAACAACATTCCAAATGACCCTGAAATTAGGTGCAAATCATTCATATAACATTTAATGTATGCACAGTGCAGGAGTTAAAGATATTTCGAAGATAATTGTTCTCCTCTGATTATTCACCACCAAAAATTGGCCACTGTGTTACCATTTCGGCGAGGAAACATAGATTTTCCCTTCATATCTGTAGTCATAATGTATGCTAACTAATTGGCACTTGTATTATGTAAAATGTTCAATAATACATTAGAATAGAGAAGTTCAATTCTCAGAGTAAACAGGTCCCTGAATACAAATCACTACATACAATAGTGAGAGAACCAATTTTGGGGAAATTGGTTGTGGGGTTAATATAGCATGTTGAAAATATTATTGGCCAGAGTAGCTTCAAATGCTAACAAAAAAAAGGAAAATATTTTTCCCTACTGATCTCTCGGTGCATTCAGCCACAACTCAGGTTGCCAAGGCATCAACTGCTGCATGTTTGCTAAAGTCTGACAATTCCCCAAAAATTTGACGTCCTGAAATGGTGGAAACCTCCGAAGGTGAATCCTACGATATGGTGGGTTGGGAGTACGAAGTGTGTGGGTTCGAATCCCCCATCATAGCTTCTACTCATTTTCTCACTCTCCTTGTTACATAATCGCTCACCAAATCTTGTAACCACTGCTCTGAGATATTAAAATATGAATTATTATTTATAAAAGTAGATTCTAATTTTAAATTGTTAAAGCCACTTGTACAGACTTGTCGAGTAGATAGATGGGGCCAGATTCACGAAAGCACTTACGCAAGCACTTACGAACCTGTACATCTTTTCTCAATCTTTGGCGGCTTTGTTTCCAATTATTAAACAGTTAATGAGCTCCGAAGCACCAGGAGGCTGTTTATAACAATAACAGCAGTTGATTGGGAAGTTTTCATGCTTGTAAACTGTTTAATAAGTGTAACCAAAGCCGTCAAAGATTGAGGAAAGATGTATAGGTTCGTAAGTGCTTGCGTACCTGCTTCGTGAATCTGGCCCCAGAAGCTCAACTTCACACAGGTTCGCATAAACACAATCATGTCTGGTTATAATTAATTTCAAACATGATAGAATTCGACTTTCTTAAGGAACTAATTGTCTTACGTTTTTGCCAGACAATTAAGTAGCAAATATAATTAGATAATTAATACAAATAATTGCTATTGTCAGAGACGTGAAGACTGTACCAAGACCTGTATCAAGACCCCCTCCCCCCCCTCCCTCCTCTAATAACTCTAGGTCTAACTACGCTTGTCTAACTTCCCAGGGAGTTAGGCAACCCCACAATAGTTGCCTAACTCCCTGGGAAGCTATTTTCACCTAACACCTATTCAGGTGAAAATACAACATGCTCAACCGTTTCGGTTCAGCCCAGTCATTTGAACCCGGTATCCGCGAGTGTGTCGCGAACGTAGACCACTGTGCCACAACTCATGTTTTAAAAGTGTGGTATCGTCTTGTCACATTTACGAAATCTTTACATCTTTTTCTCAATCATAAGGCTTTCTCGTGATCGAGAAAAGCTTTCTGTGAACATTCAGGGGGATGTGGGGCCCTTGGTTTCTCTTTGGGCTGCCAAGAGGAGCTTCTGTGGTTGACAGCAGCAGTCGGGTACCATGCAAGTGCCGGATACACAGGTATGGTGGACCTTAAACACCCTCGCCCCCCATACCTCACACCCCCACCACCAGTCTGAGCAAATTAAGATGACGTGAGAATGAATCAATGTTGAAAATATTGATTGAATGTTGATGAGATATTAATTTGGCATGTTTAGTCTGCTGGAAAACGTCTTTCAACCGCCGTCAGCTGCTTTTTAAGGAACCTTGGCGCCGTCAACGGACATTCAAGCGTCTACCAGCTGCTGCAGTCATCAGTCATGCTAGCGTCTACCAGCAGCTGCGGTCATCAGTCATGCTAGCGTCTACCAGCAGCTGCGGTCATCAGTCATGCAAGCGTCTACCAGCTGCTGCAGTCATCAGTCATGTAAGCGTCTACCAGCAGCTGCGGTCATCAGTCATGCAAGCGTCTACCAGCTGCTGCAGTCATCAGTCATGCAAGCGTCTACCAGCAGCTGCGGTCATCAGTCATGCAAGCATCTACCGGCAGCTGCGGTCATCAGTCATACAAGCATCTACCAGCAGCTGCGGTCATCAGTCATGCAAGCGTCTACCAGCAGCTGCGGTCATCAGTCATGCAAGCATCTACCAGCAGCTGCGGTCATCAGTCATGCAAGCGTCTACCAGCAGCTGCGGTCATCAGTCATGCAAGCGTCTACCAGCAGCAGCAGCAGCAGCTGTCAGTCGTGCTAGCGTGCAGAAACCAAGCTCACGGTATCGCTGGGCTTCATCTGGAAAATTGACAGCATTTGCTGCTATCGCAAATTTAGTACTCGCTAATTAGGATCGTTGAGCTTGTAGATTACAATCACAATAGAGGAGCCGACAACACGAAGTTCCTCGGTAGCACCCCCACCCTCAACACCCCCACCCTCAACACCCCACCATTTACACCCTCACCCACCATAACCCCCCCAACAACATGCTCCCAAGTCACCTGTTGTTGATGCAGTCAATTGGGAGGATTTGTCCGGTTAACCGGTGGGACCAGTTTACTTGCCCTGTAATTACCGGACTAGATAAGAGTAGGTTTCTAATGTGAGCAAGTCGCTGGGCCGCCACTGTGGGCCAGGGTGAGTCGCCACTGTGGGCCAAGGTGGGTCGTCACTGTGGCCCAGGAAGGGTCGCCACGGTGGGCCAAAGTGGGTCGTCACTGCTGGTCAGAGTGGGTCGTTAGTGTGGGCCAGGGTGGGTCGCCACTGTGGGCCAGGATGGGTCGTCACGGTGGGCCAAAGTGGGTCGTCACTGTGAGCTAGGATGGATTTTGTTCCTTTTTGTTCTGTACTTAAAAATTACAGCTGCATTTCCAGTCTCATAATTATTTGTAATTGTAATTGTTTGTCTACTGACTGGGCAATAGACAATTTGTGTGATGGCTGGCGGTGACACGGGAATTGAGGCTCCTTGGTGTAATAACATCGATCTCAAAGAGTCTTGCTTCTTGTTTCCTCTGATATCTTACTGTTACCTCCCCATTCTATATCTACACAGACTATATTCCCAATATTTTTTACCTCCTCCTCGTCTGCTGGACCAAACACTGACCTGGGCAATAGATTTTAGCCGGATACAATTCCCAGGCCCTCTAGACAGGCTTGCTTGACAGGTAGGCCCCTCAATCAAGCTTAACGCATTTTTGACTGGCATTATACATATATACTTGGCAAACACACAAGCTAGTTGGGTTTGAGACACACAACAGACAATTCTGTTTGCCAGTCGCAAGTTACAGACACGCGTGATCAAGCTGCTTCGAGGATGTATAATCTATAACTTGTCTGTTAAATCCGACACAGAAACATTATTGAGAAGAACTTATACAGATCGTTACAAATGTGTCTGTGCTGAACAGGTGTAAATTACACTTACATTTATATACATAACGTGAATAATATTTAGCTTCCAGTAATCAGCGTATGATTGATCCTAACTTTATCATTACTGTTGAATAATTACCACATTACTACTAATAATACTGCTATTTAAACTACTACAACAACAAACTACCATCACTAAAACTAACCAATAACAAAAACACTTCTGAAAAATTTCGTCTCTCGCTAATATTTTGAATAAACAATATTCCATTAGACTTCAGATTTGAGCTTTCAATAGGTTTATGCAGCACTGATGGATCCGATTCTCGCTGTTGGTTGGTGATGAAGAGCGATGCGTGTCTGGCCAAGCGAGCACACTTGCTCTCTGGCAGTAAGACTGACGGAGAGGGGGATAATCTGTGAGGCAGATTTAGAGATGTTGTGTATACATTCCTCGTCGTGCTGAACGCTACTGCATTCCTCTTAAGAATATATGCACCTGACGCCAAGTTAGGGGAGACTGCATACACTCTACGTCAAATTAAGGGAGACTGCATACACTCTTTACGTCAAATTAGGGGAGACTGCATACAGTCTTGACGTCAAATTAGGGGAGACTGCATACAGTCTTGACGTCAAATTAGGGGAGACTGCATACAATCTTGACGTCAAATTAGGGGAGATTCCATACACTCTTTACGTCAAATTAGGGGAGACTGCATACAGTCTTGACGTCAAATTAGGGGAGACTGCATACAACCTTGACGTCAAATTAGGGGAGATTCCATACACTCTTGACGTCAAACTAGGGAGACTCATGTAAGTTTAGCTAAGCCAACTAACAATTAACCCAACCCTGACCTCACTTTCACAAGCTACCCAAACACAAGCCAGCTCCATCTAACACAAGTCAGACCAACAAACACAAGCAGACCGACTCATGTTCTATTATGACAGTTTTTCTCCCGAGCGTGTAGTGCAAAATCTCCGTGTGTATAACTCAGTAAGTAATGTTTATCAACACTTGTTACTCTCACAGGAGGAGCAGAGGTCATACACCGTGGTACACCGTTGAGAAAGGAGCTGTGATTTGGGCGCTAAGGGTCACTGTAAATATTTTCTGATAACATTATACCCGCTTTCATAAGCCTTGAAATTGAAATAGGTTTATTGGGGGTATATAACAGACAGAAAGGGATGAGGTAGCTAAAGCTTTTCTTACCTCGTTTAGTACTGTGTTTATATATATATATATATATATATATATATATATATATATATATATATATATATATATATATATATATATATATATTTATTTATTTTACCGAACATTTTGGTTGATAAACTAGCATTTCTTCCTGAACAGATGCCGTAGGATACCTGGTTGATACCTGATTAATGGGGTTCTGGGAGTTGTTCTACTCCCCAAGCCCGGCCCGAGGCCAAGCTTGACTTGTGAGAGTTTGGTCCATTAGGCTGTTGCTTGGAGCGGCCCGCAGGCCTACATACCCACCACAGCCCGGCTGGTCTGGCACTCCATGGAGGAAACAATCTAGTTTCCTCTTGAAGATGTCCACGGTTGTTCCGGCAATATTTCCTATGCTTGCTGGATACCAATCTTACACACAAATACTTTTATGGCTAATTACTTACAAATGAGTGGCAATAAAGAGGTTATAAATCGACATTAAGACAAATCAACAAAATGTTTCCATCTTGGCGCAAAATTCATATATCTCTCCAGAATGTTGTTAGCCTTGACTTCACAACGGGAGACTATTAACTCCCTTCCTCCTCTCAGGCTATATTTATCCTGTAAATTCATGTTGTTTGAAATTAATATTAACGAAGGAAAATGTTACTTATTATTTGTGCAAAGTATATTTTTCTCTGCGGTTGGAGAGAGAGTTCATATTTCTGTTACATTTGCTCTCTTCACCGTCACCGGGTACACATTCTTATTGGTTCCATTTCCCATTACTCTGCAGGAGAACCTGTTCACGAGCAAGCACGCACGGTGGCCGCAGGCAAAACCCAATGTTTGTCTTGGTTTACACCAAACATTAAGTGAAGGAAATATTTTAAAGCGACTTGGCCGTTCGTGCGAGATGCCATACCAGGACACTTGTCTTATTTCACCCCTGATTGTGGTTAAGTATTTCTCACATATATTTACACCCGCGAAACTCGTGCTGGCATCTATTTCTCACAGGTGTTCCAGCCGGCTAATTTTAACGAGAGGGGTGATGAGACATTCTTCTAAATTGTGTAGAATGCTCATGTGTAGCGTGTTCGGGGCTGGGGAAGCTCTCACATACACAATCTAATACCTTTGTGGATTTTTAAGATCACATTGATTTGCGATCATTTCTAATAATCTATGAAGAAACCTCAGGTGAATTTTATGTGACAGTTAAAAAAAACAGAGAGATTATAAAGCGCCATCTATCAGAGACTTGGGGGTGCTTAAAGCACCGTCTATCAGCCTCAGAAGATGTGGGGAAGGGAAGGGAACAATCAGGGGGAAAGCACCAAGCCATTACAACTATATAGCACTGTGAAGGGGCCAGGATAAGGATTAGGGATGGAACGGCGGGGAAAGGAATGGTGCCCAACCACTTGGACGGTCGGGGATTGAGCGCTGTCATAAACTTGAGCGGTGGAGAGGTGAGCTGCAGTGCCTCACGACTGAGAAGCTCAGCATATACAGCTATAATTTAACAGACCCTCCAAGACTCTACAATTTGGTTACACACATCCAATTACCTTTGAGAATTATTCAAACAAATGGCAATAAATACCGAAACTCAATATTTTTCCAGTTTGTTTAAATAGCCAATTAACCGGGTCAAGACTTCAGAAGAGAGGAAAAACTAGGTTTTGGTTTGTGAACATCGTTAAGCAGAACATTTGTCTTGCTTTAAATATGAGTTCGCACTATTTCCAACTGAAGTGCTTGAGTGGAAAAATATTCATATTTTACTAAGTTTCTATATAAGAAACTAAAATGGATAATACATTACATAATCGTGGTTGATGAGAGATTGTCACTCACATGAGACAGAGAGAACTACAAGAGGGGTTGATTGTACAATCCCATGGGGAAGGGGGGACGCGGATGTTGCGGTAAGGGGATGGGGTCAGGGTGGTGTGGGTGCGGAGGAGAGGGGGTAGGTATGCACTGAATGCTTCAGAGCTAGCGGTAAATCACAGAGTGCAATACGACACTACAACCAATTTGTGTAACTAACGAACTAAGAGAACAATTGGTGTTATGGGGAACCAATTTGCAGGAAAATCTTTATGGCCCTTAACACGCTTATAACAGCAGGCCGGCACTTGAGGGCGGGGGTTCGAAGGCTGCCGAAGATGTCCCAAACCCCAAGAAAACAATTTACAACCCCAAATAAATGCGTCTTCCTTTTTTTATCATAGTTTCTCCCGTGAATCCTCAGGTTATAAATGAATCTCAACAAATCTACTGATTTTCTTTTACATAAACAATGACTTAAAAGACATATTTTGTGTATGTATCCCTAATGTTTACTTATATAAATTCACTAAATTCTTTACAGAGGCTAGACAGTCCTGGTTAGAGCACCTGACAGTTATTTGTTCATTTATGTTAAGCTATAGCTTATTTTATATATATATATATATATATATATATATATATATATATGTCGTACCTAGTAGCAAGAACGCACTTCTCAGTCTACTATGCAAGGCCCGATTTGCCTAATAAGCCAAGTTTTCATGAATTAATTGTTTTTCGACTTCCTAACCTACCTAACCTAACCTAACCTAACTTTTTCGGCTACCTAACCAAACCTAACCTATAAAGATAGGTTAGGTAGGGTTGATTAGGTTCGGTCATATATCTACGTTAATTTTAACTCCAATAAACAAAAATTGACCTCATACATAATGAAATGGGTAGCTTTATCATTTCAAAGGAAAAAATTAGAAAAAATATATTAATTCAGGAAAACTTGGCTTATAAGGCAAATCGGGCCTTGAATAGTAGGCCAAAAAGTGAGTTCTGGCTACTAGGTACGACATATATATATATATATATATATATATATATATATATATATATATATATATATATATAAATTATATATATATATATATATATATATATATATATATATATATATATAATATATATATATATATATATATATATATATATATATATATATATATATATATATCGTACCTAGTAGCCAGAACGCACTTCTCAGCCTACTATGCAAGGCCCGATTTTCCTAATAAGCCAAGTTTCATGAATTATTTGTTTTTCGACTACCTAACCTACCTAACCTAACCTAACCTTACTTTTTCGGCTACCTAACCTAACCTAACCTATAAAGATAGGTTAGGTTAGGTAGGGTTGGTTAAGTTCGGTCATATATCTACGTTAATTTTAACTCCAATAAAAAAAAATGACCTCATACATAATGAAATGGGTAGCTTTATCATGTCATAAGAAAAAAATTAGAGAAAATATATTAATTCAGGAAAACTTGGCATATTATTCAAATTGGGCTTTGCATATTAGGCCGAGAAGTGCGTTGTGGCTACTAGGTACGACATATATATATATATATTTCTATATATTGGTAGCAGTCTTTCTTGTAAACATATGTTGTTAAATATGACCGAAAAAGTAAGATTAATAATTCTAACACGAATTTTCTCAATATTTCTTATGTTTCTTTTTACTGTCAATGGTAATTGAAAAATCAATTCTCCAAAATTCATTTTTATTTCTAGTCTGACGCAACGCTTGAACGCGTTTCGTAATAACTTATTACATTTTCAAAGACTTTAGTTGGCACACACTACTGTAACCTGAAAACACTAAACAGAGTTTTACTAATGCAAACACTGAACATCTTGTCTTATATACTCGCATTTGGGTGAGGTGATATGTTGCAACAGTTTTGGATGAGGTGCACAAACTTTTGACCAACACAAGATAGAACACGGTACAATGGGTATAAATTGGATAAATGAGAGGGAAGAATGGAAGTAACTGCAAAGGGCCTATTGGCCCATACTTCCTCTTGATGCTTCTATATTGGTACGGAGTCTTGAAGTGGGTAGAATGTACTTGTGCATTAATTGGCTGTTTATTGCTGGTGTTGACTTTTTGATGTGTAGTGCCTCGCAGATGTCAAGCCGCCTACTATCGCTGTATCTATCGATGATTACAGGTATCTGTTTAATAAATGTAACCAAAGCCGTCAAATATTGAGGAAAGATGTACACGTTCGTAAGTACTTACGTAACTGCTTCGTAAATCTGGCCCCTGGCCTCCTCCATTGAGGGGGACACACTGAGGGGCAAGATGGCTCTGTTGCTCCAAGTGTGTGTGTGTGAGTGTGTGTGTGTGTGTGTGTGTGTGTGTGTGTGTGTGTGTGTGTGTGTGTGTGTGTGTGTGTGTGTGTGTGTGTGTGTGTGTTGGAAGGGGAGAGGGGGGGGGGCATAGATCCCGTGTTCAGATAACGGAAACGCAGACAAAAGATAGCATCTTCGCTTGTTTTTGTCTTCATATATTTTTGTACGATGGTTCCTTAATATCAGTTACACGATAGCCAGTGTCTCACTGGTCGCTCTTAGGGGTAACTGTTTCATATACTGTTGTGTATGTTTCTGGTAGCACGCCGCCTTTACTGTGTTAATATGTGGATACAGAAAACTTTGTGTGTGTGTGTGTGTGTGTGTGTGTGTGTGTGTGTGTGTGTGTGTGTGTGTGTGTGTGTGTGTGTGTGTGTGTGTGTGTGTGTACTCGCCTATTTGTGCTTGCAGGATCGAGCATTGACTCCTGGATCCCGCCTTTCCAGCCATCGGTTGTTTACAGCGATGACTCCTGTTCCATTTCCCTATCATACCTAATTTTACAATTATGAATAGAGTTTGCTTCCACAACATGTTTCCCAAGTGCATTCCATTTTTCCACTACTCTCTCGCTAAAAGAAAACTTCCTAACATCTCTCTCACTCATCTGAGTTTCCAGTTTCCACCCATGTCTCCTCGTTCTGTTATTATTACGTGTGAACATTTCATCTATTTCCACTCTGTCAATTCCCCCGAGTATTTTATATGTCCCTGTCATATCTCCTTTCTCCCTTCTTTTCTCTAGTGTCGTAAGGTTCACTTCCTTCAGTGTGTGTGTGTGTGTGTGTGTGTGTGTGTGTGTGTACTTTCCTTGTTGTACTTCCAAGTTGTGCTTGCGGGGGTTGAGCTCTGGCTCTTTGGTCCCGCTTCTCAACTGGGGAACAGGTTCCTGAGCCTATTGCGCTCTATCATATCTACACTTGAAACTGTGTATGGAGTCAGCCTCCACCACATCACTTCCTAATGCATTCCATTTGTCAACCACTCTGACACTAATAAAGTTCTTTCTAATATATCTGTGGCTCATATGGGCACTCAGTTTCCACCTGTGTCCCCTTCGTGCGTGTGCCCCTTGTGTTAAATAGCCTCTCTTTATCTACCCAATTGATTCCCTTGAGAATCTTGAATGTGGTGATCATGTCCCCCCTAATTCTTCTGTCTTCCAACAAAGTGAGGTTTATTTCCAGTAGTCTCTCCTCGTAGCTCATTCCTCTCAGCTCGGGTACTAGTCTGGTGGCAAATCTTTGAACCTTTTCCAGTTTAGTCTTATGCTTGACTAGATATGGACTCCATGCTGGAGCCGCATACTCCAAGATTGGTCTGACATATGTGGTATATAATGTTCTGAAAGATTCTTTACGCAAGTTTCTACAGGCCGTTCTTATGTTAGCCAACCTGGCATATGCCGCTGATGTTATGCCTCCACGAATGTCGATAAAAGTGGAGTGTGGTGGAGGCGGTCGCATGCCTCCACTGTGGAGTGTGGTGGAGGCGGCCGCATGCCTCCACTGTGGAGTGTGGTGGAGGCGGCCGCATGCCTCCACTGTGGAGTGTGGTGGAGGCGGCCGCATGCCTCCACTGTGGAGTGTGGTGGAGGCGGCCGCATGCCTCCACTGTGGAGTGTGGTGGAGGCGGCCGCATGCCTCCACTGTGGAGTGTGGTGGAGGCGGCCGCATGCCTCCACTGTGGAGTGTGGTGGAGGCGGCCGCATGCCTCCACTGTGGAGTGTGGTGGAGGCGGCCGCATGCCTCCACTGTGGAGTGTGGTGGAGGCGGCCGCATGCCTCCACTGTGGAGTGTGGTGGAGGCGGCCGCATGCCTCCACTGTGGAGTGTGGTGGAGGCGGCCGCATGCCTCCACTGTGGAGTGTGGTGGAGGCGGCCGCATGCCTCCACTGTGGAGTGTGGTGGAGGCGGCCGCATGCCTCCACTGTGGAGTGTGGTGGAGGCGGCCGCATGCCTCCACTGTGGAGTGTGGTGGAGGCGGCCGCATGCCTCCACTGTGGAGTGTGCTGGAGGCGGCCGCATGCCTCCACTGTGGAGTGTGGTGGAGACGGCCGCATGCCTCCACTGTGGAGTGTGCTGGAGGGGGCTGCGTGCCTCCACTGTGGAGTGTGGTGGAGGCGGCCGCATGCCTCTACTGTGGAGTGTGGTGGAGGCGGCCGCATGCCTCCACTGTGGAGTGTGGTGGAGGCGGCCGCATGCCTCCACTGTGGAGTGTGGTGGAGGCGGCCGCATGCCTCCACTGTGGAGTGTGGTGGAGGCGGCCGCATGCCTCCACTGTGGAGTGTGGTGGAGGCGGCCGCATGCCTCCACTGTGGAGTGTGGTGGAGGCGGCCGCATGCCTCCACTGTGGAGTGTGGTGGAGGCGGCCGCATGCCTCCACTGTGGAGTGTGCTGGAGGCGGCCGCATGCCTCCACTGTGGAGTGTGGTGGAGACGGCCGCATGCCTCCACTGTGGAGTGTGCTGGAGGGGGCTGCGTGCCTCCACTGTGGAGTGTGGTGGAGGCGGCCGCATGCCTCTACTGTGGAGTGTGGTGGAGGCGGCCGCATGCCTCCACTGTGGAGTGTGGTGGAGGCGGCCGCATGCCTCCACTGTGGAGTGTGGTGGAGGCGGCCGCATGCCTCCACTGTGGAGTGTGCTGGAGGCGGCCGCATGCCTCCACTGTGGAGTGTGGTGGAGGCGGCCGCATGCCTCCACTGTGGAGTGTGGTGGAGGGGGCTGCATGCCTCCACTGTGGAGTGTGGTGGAGGGGGCTGCATGCCTCTACTGTGGAGTGTGGTGGAGGGGGCCGCGTGCCTCCACTGTGGAGTGTGGTGGAGGGGGCCGCGTGCCTCCACTGTGGAGTGTGGTGGAGGGGGCCGCATGCCTCCACTGTGGAGTGTGGTGGAGGGGGCCGCATGCCTCCACTGTGGAGTGTGGTGGAGGGGGCCGCATGCCTCCACTGTGGAGTGTGGTGGAGGCGGCCGCATGCCTCCACTGTGGAGTGTGGTGGAGGGGGCCGCATGCCTCCACTGTGGAGTGTGGTGGAGGGGGCCGCATGCCTCCACTATGGAGTGTGGTGGAGGGGGCCGCGTGCCTCCACTGTGGAGTGTGGTGGAGGCGGCCGCGTGCCTCCACTGTGGAGTGTGGTGGAGGCGGCCGCGTGCCTCCACTGTGGAGTGTGGTGGAGGCGGCCGCGTGCCTCCACTGTGGAGTGTGGTGGAGGGGGCCGCGTGCCTCCACTGTGGAGTGTGGTGGAGGGGGCCGCGTGCCTCCACTGTGGAGTGTGGTGGAGGGGGCCGCATGCCTCCACTGTGGAGTGTGGTGGAGGGGGCCGCGTGCCTCCACTGTGGAGTGTGGTGGAGGGGGCCGCGTGCCTCCACTGTGGAGTGTGGTGGAGGGGGCCGCGTGCCTCCACTAGTCAACTCACCAGGCTCGGGGTAAACACATTTCTGGTCTGGTTCCTCCTCCTTGTTTACTTGTTGGTCTTGGGGCGCGCGCGCGAGAGAGTAAATGGGGCAAGATAGTGTATAACTTTCAACATCTTGTGCATACATTTCCCTCCCTCCCTCTCCCTCCCTCTCTCTCTCCCTCCGTTCCTCCATCTCTCCCTCCCTCCGTCCCTCCATCTCTCCCTCCCTCCGTCCCTCCATCTCTCCCTCCCTCCGTCCCTCCATCTCTCCCTCCCTCCGTCCCTCCTTGTACCTCCCTTCTCCACCTTCCCGGGAAGGTGGTGAGGGGTTAGGGAAGGTGGTGAGGGGTTAGGGAAGGTGGTGAGGGGTTAGGGAAGGTGGTGAGAGGTTAGGGAAGGTGGTGAGGGGTTAGGGAAGGTGGTGAGGGGTTAGGGAAGGTGGTGAGAGGTTAGGGAAGGTGGTGAGGGGTTAGGGAAGGTGGTGAGGGGTTAGGGAAGGTGGTGAGAGGTTAGGGAAGGTGGTGAGAGGTTAGGGAAGGTGGTGAGAGGTTAGGGAAGGTGGTGAGGGGTTAGGGAAGGTGGTGAGGGGTTAGGGAAGGTGGTGAGGGGTTAGGGAAGGTGGTGAGAGGTTAGGGAAGGTGGTGAGAGGTTAGGGAAGGTGGTGAGAGGTTAGGGAAGGTGGTGAGGGGTTAGGGAAGGTGGTGAGGGGTTAGGGAAGGTGGTGAGAGGTTAGGGAAGGTGGTGAGGGGTTAGGGAAGGTGGTGAGAGGTTAGGGAAGGTGGTGAGGGGTTAGGGAAGGTGGTGAGGGGTTAGGGAAGGTGGTGAGGGGTTAGGGAAGGTGGTGAGGGGTTAGGGAAGGTGGTGAGGGGTTAGGGAAGGTGGTGAGAGGTTAGGGAAGGTGGTGAGAGGTTAGGGAAGGTGGTGAGGGGTTAGGGAAGGTGGTGAGAGGTTAGGGAAGGTGGTGAGAGGTTAGGGAAGGTGGTGAGAGGTTAGGGAAGGTGGTGAGGGGTTAGGGAAGGTGGTGAGGGGTTAGGGAAGGTGGTGAGAGGTTAGGGAAGGTGGTGAGGGGTTAGGGAAGGTGGTGAGAGGTTAGGGAAGGTGGTGAGAGGTTAGGGAAGGTGGTGAGGGGTTAGGGAAGGTGGTGAGAGGTTAGGGAAGGTGGTGAGGGGTTAGGGGAGGTGGTGAGGGGTTAGGGAAGGTGGTGAGAGGTTAGGGAAGGTGGTGAGGGGTTAGGGAAGGTGGTGAGGGGTTAGGGAAGGTGGTGAGAGGTTAGGGAAGGTGCTGAGGGGTTAGGGAAGGTGGTGAGAGGTTAGGGAAGGTGGTGAGAGGTTAGGGAAGGTGGTGAGGGGTTAGGGAAGGTGGTGAGGGGTTAGGGAAGGTGGTGAGAGGTTAGGGAAGGTGGTGAGGGGTTAGGGAAGGTGGTGAGGGGTTAGGGAAGGTGGCGAGAGGTTAGGGAAGGTGGTAAAGGAAACCTCTTGTGGTAATGAAGGTAGTGAAGATTATGATTGTAGATGGAGTATCTGGCTACGCCTGGAGAGCGAAGATAGTCGCAGCGATGAAAATAGTCGTGCATAGTGTGGATGGTTGCAGTGATGACGGTTGTAGGTTGTGAAGATAGTTACAGTGATGAATTTTGGGGTTAGTTAAGATGGTTACAGTGAGGGAACATAGTATGAATATATTTATGGTGATGGAGGGAGTGATTAGTGAAGATGTAGACTTCGCTATTCGAGCAACGCTGGGTAGTTTAGTGGTTACATATAAAGTAGCTTCAAATCATTTTTTTCCATTTCCCCCTCTGCCTCTGAGGATGCTGACAGCTTCAGCGAAACGTATCTAGTGTCAGAACGATAAAATTGCAAAAACTGAGCTGTAAAGAATTATTTTTTTTACACTAAGAGAAGAATATAGAAAAGATTCAAACTAGAATCATTGATTTAGTATTTTCGGTCATATTCACATAGAGGTAATACCCGGTTGCGCACGGGTCTCTCCGCCCTTCCTACCCCCCCTCTCCCCCCCCCCCATTCTCTCTTCTCACTTTCCCTATCTTATTTCTCTTACCCTCTCTCCCATTTCAACTCCTCTCCATCAGTCTCCCCTCTAAGCTCCTCTTCCCTACTTTCCATCACTTTTCATTCTTCTCAATATTCCCCTCTCTCCCACACTCTCCATCTTTATCTTTCCTTCTTTCTCTTCAAATATCCCCCCCCCCCTCTTCTCTCCCAATGTCATTTTATATTTTCAGACGTTCCTTTCACTCCCATTCTCTTTCATGTTTTTCTTCCCTCCTCCATCTCTCTCTCTCTCTCTCTCTCTCTCTCTCTCTCTCTCTCTCTCGCTCGCAGAAAAATTATACAACGGCAGAAAACTATATAAAGTGTCCTCTGTCCAAAAATCTAATTTCTTTATGCTTATTTAACCAAAAATATATACAATATTCAACATCAATTTAATTTCACATTCACATATTATTACAATTATCCACACCCGGATATATCTACGCATTGCCTAAGATTCATCCATTGCACTATACAAATGAATAACTAAATAATACAAATTATTCACATAGAAGGATGAGAGAGACGGTAGGTGAATTTGGAAGAAATGTTATACGAATTTGGAACACGTTCCTGGCGTCACCGTTCAACACAACACAGAACAGTACTAAATTATAGCAATACAGCAAGAAAGGCGGGGTCCAAGAGCTAACAACTTGATCCTGTGGGCACAAATAGAAAATATAAACACAGTTGCCATGCTGAAACAACCTGTATCGCAGTAGCCAAACAAAAAAAAAAATACAGCTTATCACCGGAAGGTCCCTGGTTTCATTTCCCGTCTGTCCGAAACATTTGTGCACGTTTTCTTGTACGGAGTAAGGATACGACACATTAATTTAAAAATATCCCTATAGGTCCTTCTCACCACATTCGTAGTTGCAATAATTCTTAATCCGTCTTGCTACGCCGCATGAATGATAGATATAAAACCTGAACCAACCTGTGAATAAAATCATGCAATTTTTCCCTAATGAGCATTAATGAAAACCTTACCAGAAATACCTTTTGGAACTTCGACTAAGTCATTGGAACTTTTAGAACCTTTGGATCTTTTGGAACTTCGACTATGTCATTGGAACCTTTGGAACTTTTGGAACTTCGACTAAGTCATTGGAACTTTTGGAACTTCGACTATGTCATTGGAACCTTTGGAACTTTTGGAACTTCGACTAAGTCATTGGAACTTTTGGAACTTCGACTATGTCATTGGAACCTTTGGAACTTTTGGAACTTCGACTAAGTCATTGGAACTTTTGGAACTTCGACTTTTGGAACCTCGGAAATCATTGGTGGTTGATAATTTACCTTCGTGACGTGTGGGTTTCTGACACTGTTGAGAAAGTCACTCTTGTTATGGGTTGTGCTGTGGTGATGCTCAGATGATTGATGATACTTGTAAATCGACTTGAGAATGGTCCTGGACGGACCGAAACGTCGTCGTCCCTTCACCTTCTAGTGTGTGGTCTGGTAAACATACTGGTAGATCAACTGGCTGTCAATTCTAAGTCACCAATTGCGTCCTGCAGCTGCATGATTGCATGTTTTTATTGTTTCCAGTTGTGTCATTCAACTGAACGTGTAATTAATGTTATAATTACAAGCTGAACAGTTGTAATGAAAAAACACTAAGTTACAGGTTACAAGATTTCCTGTTAAATGGGTGTGGGAGTAAAGGCATCGATTCCCGGCTGAGGCAGAAATAGGCAAAAGTTCTTTCACCTATTTTACCTGTTCACCCAGCAGTAAATAGGTACTATAGTAAACTAGCTGCCACGGGCTGCATCCTGGAATTGATTGTGTATTTATTATTTAGGGTTGCAGGATCGAGCTGTTAGCTCTTGGACCCCGCCTTCCTAACCGTTGGTTGTCTAATGTACTGACTGCCGACCTATTTTCCTTTATATTCACTACATACATTACACACACACACGCACGCACGCGCCCACACACGGGCACGCACGCACGCACACACACACACACACACACACACACACACACACACACACACACACACACACACAAGGAGCGGGCGGTGAAAGTCGCCCGTGGGGTCCTACTCACAGGAGCTACAACACGCATTACACATAAGAGAAAATTCAAAGTAAATAAGGAGCTGAGTAATGCTGTGACGCAGCATTATAGCCTGGGGGAGGGGAGGTGCAGGGGAAGGGGAGGTGCAGGGGAAGGGGAGGTGCAGGTGTAGGGAAGGGAAGGAGGTAACACAGAGGAGGGAAAATGAAGCAGGTGTGGGGCGTAACGCAGGTTTGGGAAAAGCATATACGTAAGGGAGGGTTGGGAAAGAACGATGGAATTGGGATGAGGAGGGAGGCAAGTTTAACAAAATACTTAGGTTAGAATTTGGTAAAAAAATAATCAGGAGCTCATTGAAGTCTTCAACATATACTCACTGGTCATTACACAGCAAGAGCAAGCCTCCGGAGTGATGAATATGATCACTGTTGTGACTCATCGCCGGCATATAATCACTGTGTTATAGGATCCAATGCTATAGGATCCACATTATCATCGAGATAAGTCCGCATGGCGCAGTGGTAAAACACTCGCCCAGTGCTTAACGGGCGCTTTGATCAGTGTTCATATCCTGTCCGGGGAGGATTGACTGGGTGCCAGTCCTTAATTAACCTTATCCTCATGCAGGTGCCGAGTCACAATAACGTGGCTGAAGTATGTTGACCAGACCACACACTAGAAGTTGAAGGGACGACGACGTTTCGGTTCGTCCTGGACCATTCTCAAGTCGATTGTGATGAGGAGGTAGATTCAGGCAATAAATAAATAGGCAAGAGAGATAAGCTCTCAAGAGCTCTCTCTCTTTATTTATTCTATTTATTCAATGTCTCTACCTCATCACAATCGACTTGAGAATGGTCCAGGACGGACCGAAACGTCGTCGTCCCTTCAACTTCTAGTGTGTGGTCTGGTCAACAACCTTATCCTCTGTTCACCCAGCAGTGAATGGGTACCTGGTTGTTAAACGTTTTGGTGGGTCGTATTCCAGGGAAAAATTAGATTTAGGACCTGCCCGAAAAGCTATGCGTGCTAGTGGCTTTACAAGAATGGAACAACTCTTGTATATATGTAATTATATAAATAAGATTCCTCCCTTTCCCACAGTTGGAGGCCCATGAGCTTGGATTCACTCGTGGGCGACCAAACTATTTTAATATGGAATGTCCATATTAAAGTGATTAAGTTCCAAAGAGATATTGAAAACCAGGAAAAAATACATTAAAATGTGGACATTCCCCATTTTCCAAAGAGATATTGAAAACCAGGATAAAATACATTAAAATGTGGACATTAGCATCCGAGTGTTGACGACGTGAATTCTCTAAATTATTCATTTGTACACATCCACACACGTTGAAATACACGTGAAAATCTCTAAGCCTCTCTCATAGAACCCCTGGCAAGAGAGAGTAGAATCAGCTTAGCATATTTGTGATCAGCTACTGAACCTGCTTGATGGGGTTCTGGGAGTTGTTCTACTCCCCGAGCCCGCCCCGAGGCCAAGCTCGACTTGTCAGAGCTTGATCCAGCAGGCTGTTGCTTGGAGCGGCCCGCAGGCCCACACCAATAAGTCGTACGGTAGCATCACGAGCAGTCAACCTTCCGATCATAACTCAATCACATTTCTACAATCTTTTTCGAACTCATAAGATGTAAAACCTGCATTAGAATTAACATTATCACGTCATAGTGACGTCATACCCAGTGTATATCTTGAGGTTATCTTGAGATGATTTCGAGGCTTAGCGTCCCCGCGGCTTGATCCTCGACCAGGCCTCCTTTTTGTTACACCCCCCAGGAAGCAGCCCGTAGCAGCTGTCTAAATCCCAGGTACCTATTTACTGCTAGGTAACAGGGGCATCAGGGGTGAAAGAAACATTTTGCCCATTTGTCTCCGCCTCCACCGGGGATCGAATCCGGAACCTCAGGACTACGAATCCGAAGCGCTGTCCACCCAGCTGTCAGGCGCATATCATATATAAAACAAAATTTGATTTATTATTTTCATTATGTTAGGGCAGGCTTAGCTAGGTTAGGGTAGGTTAGGTTAGGGCAGGCTAAGGTAAGTTAGGGTAGGTTTTCTCCTCATCAACGAATCCTAACTTCCCTCCCCATCCTCAACGCACCTTTCGTACACTCCAAGTTTTCCTTCCCTTTACAGGGCCTCAGTAGTGCCTCTTCCTTCCCCCTATCCTCTTCCCCCCCTTCCTCTTCCCCCCTCCCCTATCCTCTCCCCCCCTCACCTGGCCGGGAGGGGCCGCAGAGCCCCTCGACCGAGACGGCCAGGTGGGCTGGCCGCTTCTTCTGCCTCACCTTGAGAGACCCGCAACAACAAGTTGCAACATCTGGGTCTTGTGGCTGACTTGCTGTGGGGGAGCATTTTGCTTCTTTTGCGAGTGGGTTATCTTGAGGTGATTTCGGGGCTTTAGTGTCCCCGCGGCCCGGTCCTCGACCAGGCCTCCACCCCATTGGAAGCAGCCCGTGACAGCTGACTAGCTCCCAGGTACTTATTTACTGCTAGGTAACAGGGGAATCAGGGTGAAAGAAACTCTGTCGGTTGTTTCTCGCCGGTGACCGGGAACGAACCCGGGACCACAGGATCACGCGTCCAGTGTTCTGTTCGCTCAGCCAACATTTATCTGTCTGGGGACAAACTCACATACACAAACTATCTCGTACGCGCTCATGCGCGCGCGCGCACGCATACGCACACACACACACACACACACACACACACACACACACACACACACACACACACACACACACACACACCGAGGGGGCCGGTGGCTAACTGGCCAGCACGCTGGTCGCGAGATCATGTGGTCCCGGGTTCGATTCCCGGCGCGGGCGAGAAACAATGGACAGAGTTTCTTTCAACATGATGACTCTGTTACCTAGCAGTAAATATGTACCTGGGAGTTAGTCAGCTGTCACGGGCTGCTTCCTGGTGTGTGTGGTGTGGGGGGGGGGGGGGGGGGGGGGGAAATAGTAACAGTGGATTAACAGTTGAGAGGCGGGCCGAAAGAGCAGAGCTCAACCCTCGCAAGCACAACTAGCTGAATACAACTAGGTAAATACACACGCACACACGCACATGCAGGCGCACACACACGCAGGCGCACACACACGCAGGCGCACACACACGCGGGCGCACACGCGCGGTGTGTGCAGGTGAATCCACAATTACAAGTAAAATCTTTGTATTTGTTTTTAAGTATTGAAAACTGAGAAATCTGAGTGCAAGACAGATCTGCGAGTCGTGCTTTATATTGATCTTATGCCAAAAAAATCAATGCATAAATGTTCGAAATAAAGCAAATAAATAAAGCAAATTATTGAACTGACATAAAATTCTTATAACGCAAATAGAGAAAGATGACAAAGTTAATCCTAGAAATTAGAACTCTTCTTTTTGAAGACTTCAGTTATAGTTTACATTCTCTAGAAAGATGATGACGATTGATATGTATATAGATGAAAGGTAAAACAAAAAGGAAGTAAGTTTTAATATATTACATAAAATGAAATATGAAAGAATGTACATCAATTAGAGGAATTTAAATTGAATAAAAAATCATGGTTAAATGTTGGTTTGAAATAGATTAAACGATTTATGAAAAAGGAAACAAATGATGGGGTAACATAATGAACGTGGATCGATGGATTGTTTCAAGCGTTGGATAGACATATCTGAATGAGTCAGTCAGTGTGTAAACAGGCTTCATGCACGACAAAAGGCCTTTTGTGGTTTCCCTCTGTTTTAGGTCGGGTATTAAACACGTCTATACTCTCTGCATCAGCATTACAAGATTTTATATTTTCTGCCAATTCAGCATCTCGTTCCACAGTGTCTAGATACAGGCATGCCTAATTTCGTAGTAATTTAGTCAATTTAGGAAGGAGTCCGAACGTCTCCTTCCACAGCGCCTCAATCCACAGCGTTTGTGTCTAGCATCTGCACCTGCAGCATCTCTTGCTTCATGGAGGCATACTAAATGATCACTTGTAGTACACAGTCGTACCTAATTTCACACGGTTTCGCTGGCAATGACAGTGTTGACTATGGAGTTGTGCTGACACTAGAGTTGTCCTGACTACGACACGTGCTGACTGTGACACGTGCTATCTACGACGCGTGCTGACTGTGACACGTGCTATCTACGACGCGTGCTGACTGTGACACGTGCTATCTACGACGCGTGCTGACTGTGACACGTGCTACCTACGACGCGTGCTGACTGTGACACGTGCTATCTACGACGCGTGCTGACTGTGACACGTGCTATCTACGACGTGTGCTGAGACACGTGCTATCTACGACGCGTACTGTGACACGTGCTATCTACGACGCGTGCTGACTGAGACACGTGTTATCTACGACGCGTGCTGACTGAGACACGTGTTATCTACGGCGCGTGCTGACTGTGACACGTGCTATCTACGACGCGTGCTGAGACACGTGCTATCTACGACGCGTGCTGACTACGACACGTGCTATCTACGACGCGTGCTGACTATAACATATGCTAACTACGACGTGGCCAGACTTCGACTTGCATACTGACTACATCGCGTGCTGACTACGAGGCATAGTCATATAATTGTCAGCACGTGTGTGCGCTGACAATTAGATACTCATTCTCCGGAAATATAACTGCATTCTTGATGATTGCTCCTTCCTGACCTTTAATTGCACAGTTAAGTTTCTCAGTACCATTTTCTTGCCAATTTCTGGGTAATTATCTTCTCTGTGCGAGCGTTGTTGTCTGCCTTCGATAACACACACACACACACACACACACACACACACACACACACACACACACACACACACACACACACACACACACACACACACACGCTATTCAACATGACCCGTTTTTCGTCCTGTCTATTCACTTGGACTGGTTGGCAGAGCGACGGCCATGTACCTTACAAGGTGGGTGCTCGATCCCCCATAGCCAAAGTGGTTGGGCTCTGTTCCTTTACTCTATCCTCGTATCCCAGTTCGTTGTCCTTATGTCCCCTCTCCAAGGGCTGTACTGGTTGACAACTACCTAAACTAACCTAAACGGACGCAAGTTCGAATCCTCGTCACGGCCCTTGTGGATTTGTTCTAACCTAAACGCTTTCGACACCCAATGTAAGCATATTCTGAACAGCTTTTCATACTCCTTTTTTACCAAAACAATCTTCCTCACTCTCACGTTAAGGCTTTTGTGTCGCTTGTTTCCCCAAGCTCGGCTCTTGAGGACTCTGAAATTCTGAAAATTTTCCTGGAAATGTTCCGACTCTTGTTGATACATATACTATGATTTGTATATTTTTTGAGGGGATTAGAGGAAGTCGAGTTTGTGGAGTTGTGTTCAACAACGATATTTTGTTGGTTAGTCCATGATGAAGTGTGTTTATGGGGACGGGGATGTACAGGCGAGTCTGCTGGTGGATGTGTTTATAAAATCATGTTTGTGTGTGTTTGTAAAGGAGTGACTAAATTATCTGTAAGTGCGGAGTTAAGTGCACTTGAGAGAGAGTATTACCGAGCATGTTTGCTTGCACCTAAGTACATTCTTGAAGGGCAAGCTTCAGGTATCCTGTTCCTGTGCTTGACTAGAAGATAAGCAATACTGACCTCCACCGAGTATCAATTAAGTATCAACGATACGCTCAGATTAATGTGGCCAGCGAACATAAAATGCCGAATGAGCATCGCTTGGATTCATGTTTGTATTCCTGAAGCACCAGTGGAAGTCAACACAATCGTCAGGTGTATTTCTATCAGGTAAACTTTGTGAGAACACTCTCTCCCCTTACACCTCCCCCCTAAAACAAAACACAAAAAATAGCGAATGAAATAGTGTGGCAAAGGGGACGTAGGATCGCTGGAATCGAACGATAGACAAATATTTGCACGAGTTTGGGGTGGATATAAATAAAAGCTGCCTCTTATGGGCCAGTAGTTCTTTTACTCTTTTCATTTCACAGCAAAACACTGCCTCTTCATGCACGCAAAAGCTGCAGCTTTTATATAATCATTTGATAAGGCATCAAATATATTCATGAAGAGTGGCTATTTTAATGAAGAAATAAGAATTGTGTGCGGTGTGTGTGTGTGTGTGTGTGTGTGTGTGTGTGTGTGTGTGTGTGTGTGTGTGTGTGTGTGTGTGTGTGTGTGTGTGTGTGTGTGCGTGTGTGTGTGTGTGTGTGTGTGTGTGTGTGTGTGTGTGTGTGTGAGCGTTTGTGTGCACATGAGAGCATTGGTGTGTGTATGTGTGTGTGTTGGAGTGTGCGTGTGTATTGGTGTTCGCGAGAGTGCGTTGGTGTGCGCATCTAAACGTTGTGGTACGCATGTAAGCATGTTTGTGCGCATTTTACCATAATTCTACGTTAGTTGGCGCATTTCACACCATGCCGGCGCTTTCCAGTGCGCATGAGGGCGTGCGCATACTAGACAAGAATGGAGCCTAATCTCCCACGTGATTCTTATTAGTTTTCTCACACATATATAAAACACACATCATGTAAAACCCAAAATCTTCTTAACCTGTAATGAATTTGTTAATGTCTGCCTAACCAAACTTACCGAGAACTGCTACAGTAAGCCAGAGCCAACTACGCTGGCTTTAACAACCACACTGGCTTAAACAGCAACGCTGGCTTAAACAGCAACGCTGGCTTAGCCCTTTCTCCAAACAATTACAACACTTTGCTGAACGTTTGATTTCCAGAGGCACACAGCCTCCCTACTGACATAAGTCTGAATTACCGGTTTGTTTGTTGTTGTTTAAGACTTGCTTCCCGAAACAAAAGTTCCAAGCAGCACGGGCTATGGTGAGCCCGTAATCTACCTATATATATTAAATAGAATCACAGGCGTTCTGAGACTAGTATGCAATATGTTCATCTTGGACACCTATATCGCTTGAGTTTGACCACTTGGAGTGTTCCAAGTTCCAGTGTTCCATGTTACAGTGCTTTAAATAAAAGCTCAGTTAATACTGGCGGTGTGAGAGATGAGAGCCTGAGTAATATCCATATTATATATATATATATATATATATATATATATTTATAGGGGTACCACCTCTGGTGTAAGTGTAAGGACCCATAGCCTCGGAGAAGAAAATAATGAGTACTCAGAGAAGACCTTGTGGATCCTCACTGAATACTTTGAAATTTTCTTCTTACCACCGGTCGGGAGTCGGTCGGCCGAGCGGACAGCACATTGGACTTGTGAGCCTGTGGTCCAGGGTTCGATCCGGGGCGCGGGCGAGAAACAATGGGCAGAGTTTCTTTCACCTTATGCCCCTGTTACCTAGCAGTAAAATAGGTACCTGGGTGTTAGTCAGCTGTCACGGGCTGCTTCCTGGAGGTGAAGGCCTGGTCGAGGACCGGTCCGCGGGGACACTAAAGCCCCGAAATCATCTCAAGATAACCACCCGTTATTCTTTTGGTATGTGTGTATATATCTCTAACTTTATTTAAAAATTTCATTACGCAAAGAGGGTTACACCATTGGTTACATGCAGGGTACAAGACTACTTGTCACAAGTTGTACAGCTCCTCCAGCTCCTCAGATGGCGGGCAGGAACCATGGATGCAGTGAGCATTACCTCTCTGGATCGCCACACTAAGGCGCTGAAAGAGAAAACTTGCGGCTCTAGGGTCTCTACTTGTTTCAGTTAGCTTGGACCCCTGCTCCGTCAAAAAACTTGCAGTACTTTTACCCCAGGCACCAAGTGCCTCTGAGGCAATGGGGACAAAATTGTAGTGATAATCAAAGTCTCCATATTTACGTGACTTGACTGCTTCCCGGTGATTGGCAGCACCTCCTGCCTGTGCAGCCCTGAAGTTAATTTAACATAGGTGTTGGCTAAGGTTGAAACGCAAGTGTAGTCCCACACCAGCTGTCTACCATTCCTCCAGGGGTTCACCGTGATCCCGTCTGGTCGACCGACAGGCTAATCAGAGTTGCGGGGCATTAGGTAACGGGGCTCTCTCTCTGCTGGACAATCGGCCGTAGTAAGGCTTCTCTTGATAGTGTCGTTTACCTCGCCGTGTCTTGCATGCCATCCTCCTGTCCTTTGGCAGAGAAGGCCATGCCGTCCGTACCTGTCGGCCTCTGCCTCGCCGCAAATACACCTGTATTCGGTGTGGATTGGGGCAGCGATGCGGAGAGCCACAGCAATTCGGAGGGCCTGCGGTGTGAGACGAGTGCCAGTTGCTGACATTGGGGTTACTAATAGGAAGTCCCCTGCATGGAGAGCTGTTACAGCTCTAAGTCGGGCAGTATCATGTGATGTTGTCGCCGCTTCTAGTAATGTCGCAGCTTCTTGGTCGGCAATGGGGCGAACCCAGCTGGATTGCTTATTGGCTTCAGAAAGCAGTGAATGGGGTGGTGGTCCTGCGAGAGAGAGACCCATTTGGTGGTGCAGTCTGTAAAGCTGGGATCACGTACCCCTGCCTGTTGAACTAGGTGCTCAGGTGGGATTTCCTTCACCAAGTTGTCAGACGCCACTGAAGAGGACAGGAACGCTGGTACCGCAATTTGTGTTGCTGTGCGCACGCCGAGGCCCCCGAGTCTGACAGGAAGGGAGGCCTGTTTCCACTGTGAGTTGCTGAGAGAAAGGTTGAGGGCTTATATTATTATATATATATATATATATATATATCTTTATATATATATATATATATATATATATATATATATATATATATATATATATATATATATATATATATATATATATACATACATATATCTTGCTTGAGCCATAACCCAGTAAATACAACGTAACTACAACGGACCTAAGAGTTATTACTTAAAAAAGAAGTGTATTTACTACGTTTTGTTAACACAAAATTTTACAATTGTCTCCCTCAAATGTGTGTTTGAGGGAGGCTGAGGGACACCGTTACCAGCAATTAAACCAAGATGCTAGAACACTAGTCAGAGGGATAGAAGCTCTCAACAAGGAAAAAAATGAATATAGTCATATTCAGTGAAACGTGCATAATATTATATATATATATATATATATATATATATATATATATATATATATATATATATATATATATATATATATATATATATATATATATATATATAAGTGCAATTTTCCTTTTTCGTTTCTCCATATGGTTAATTTTTCTTTTTTTCTCTTCGATAACAGGCTGTCTGGGGTCAAGCTTAGTTATATTTAGCTTCAAACCACATTGCGAAGAATGATTTTAAATACGTAGTTTCTCCTCCTCGTGTTACAAGATAAATTTCAGCACTTCATGATTGTTGACAAGTGCTCATGAAGGTTATATTGGCACTTTCTCTCTCTGCCCCTTCATCTGTGGTGAAGACTCCTGTTACTGAGTCTGTTTACAGTGCTGGGGCTCAAGGCTCCCTGTTACTGATTCTCTCTACAGTGCTGGTGTTCAAGACTCCCTGTTACTGAGTCTCTCTACAGTGCTGGTGTTCAAGACTCCCTGTTACTGAGTCTCTCTACAGTGCTGGTGTTCAAGACTCCCTGTTACTGAGTCTCTCTACAGTGCTGGGGCTCATGACTCCCTGTTACTGAGCTCATGACTCTCTCTGAGCCATTAGATAATGTAATTAATTGCTTTATCTCATCATTCATTCTCCGTTTTGGGTACGCTGCCCCGTCCTCTATCCATCCCATTCATTGATCGTTCCCTTCCTTCCGTTTTTCTCCTTCAGGGGGCCATCAGTTAGTATTTTAAACGTTGTTCATTGTCAACAAATCTTTTTTGACTAGTTGCATATGAAAAGGGCGGCAATTATTCCAAGCTTCAGTGCTGCAGCCTAAATAGAAAGGGAGATTTATTTAATTCTTTTCAACGAATATTACACATTTTCAATAAGTCCCAAATACCATAAGTTTCAAATATAATCATTCTATGACACTTTCCTGACACATTAGCATATAATAAAGGATCTTATGCCGAAGATTTTCCAAAATATGTTTAGTTTTACTAATACAAATAGTCAAAGTTCCCCCCAAAAATTATGCAAATATATCATGTTTATTAATATTATAAAGTCAATAAATGAACTAAGGAAAAAACGCTGGCAACAGATTTTAGAGACAAACTCTATATATAAGATGTAAGTTTCATGTTAATTGAATAAAAATGAAAGAGTAGGGACTACGTTTATATTACTAGAAAAATAAATAATTAAAAATTAAAGTCTAAGGTGCTGGCATCTGTGGCTGAGGTTGACATCAACCAATTTCCTCCAACATTGGCACCCTTACAGATAGGCTTACGTGCAGTCAGGTGTTTAAGTTTCATGCAAATCGTCAGATAAACAAATAATTTTTTTTTTTTTTTTTTTTTTTTTTGTGGGGGGGGGGGATAAAACTAATTATTAAATTTTGTGACAGCTAAGAGTCATAGACTTGATTTCAGTTTACACTTGTGTTTGATGTTAATTTTTGATCATTTTGGAACATTTTTGACACATAATTCAATATATTTTTTTCTCCCTTCCTATTTATGCTACGATGCTGAAACTTCGACCAGATGAAACCCCTTTTTATATACAACTCGTCAAAAACGTTTGATTGAAATCGAACTAGTTTTCCTTTATTACATATTTGTGGCATATTTGGAACTGAGACCCCCTTCCTCCCCCCCCCCCTCCCCCCTTTTCCCTCTTTCTCCTACTCCTCTTACTATTGCTTCACCCACTGTTTTCTTGCCCCCTTCATGTGGATTATGTGTAGTCTTCCGTTATAAGGTCCGTTCTGCCTACCTTCCCGTGGACCATGTATGTCTTTTTCACCTTTAGTGCCATCCTGTTTGTTTCGTTCTGTTTGTGCCATCTTGTTTGTACCATCCGGCTTGCGTTCGATCGCACCATCCTGATGATATGTGCAGTTATCTTCCTGATGATATGTGCAGTTATCTTCCTGATGATATGTGCAGTTATCTTCCTCTGGCATTACCTCCGTTTCACTGTCAGGCGTTGGCTCAGGAGCCTTGGTCCATCTGTCTCCATCCTCTATGGCCTATACTTTGTGTTGTTGAGCTTACTGTCCCTCGCTATCCTCCGGGGTCGTTGAGCTTACTGTCCCTCGCTATCCTCCGGGGTCGTTGAGCTTACTGTCCCTCGCTATCCTCCGGGGTCGTTGTGATTACTGTCCCTCGCTATCCTCCGGGGTCGTTGTGATTACGGTCCCTCGCTATCCTCCGGGGTCGTTGTGATTACGGTCCCTCGCTATCCTCCGGGGTCGTTAAGCTTACTGTCCCTCGCTATCCTCCGGGGTCGTTGAGCTTACTGTCCCTCGCTATCCTCCGGGGTCGTTGAGCTTACGGTCCCTCGCTATCCTCCGGGGTCGTTGAGCTTACGGTCCCTCGCTATCCTCCGGGGTCGTTGAGCTTACTGTCCCTCGCTATCCTCCGGGGTCGTTGAGCTTACTGTCCCTCGCTATCCTCCGGGGTCGTTGAGCTTACTGTCCCTCGCTATCCTCCGGGGTCGTTGAGCTTACTGTCCCTCGCTATCCTCCGGGGTCGTTGAGCTTACTGTCCCTCGCTATCCTCCGGGGTCGTTGAGCTTACTGTCCCTCGCTATCCTCCGGGGTCGTTGAGCTTACTGTCCCTCGCTATCCTCCGGGGTCGTTGTGATTACTGTCCCTCGCTATCCTCCGGGGTCGTTGAGCTTACTGTCCCTCGCTATCCTCCGGGGTCGTTGAGCTTACTGTCCCTCGCTATTCTCCGGGGTCGTTGTAATTACGGTCCCTCGCTATCCTCCGGGGTCGTTGAGCTTACTGTCCCTCGCTATCCTCCGGGGTCGTTGAGCTTACTGTCCCTCGCTATCCTCCGGGGTCGTTGTGATTACTGTCCCTCGCTATCCTCCGGGGTCGTTGTGATTACTGTCCCTCGCTATCCTCCGGGGTCGTTGTGATTACGGTCCCTCGCTATCCTCCGGGGTCGTTGAGCTTACTGTCCCTCGCTATCCTCCGGGGTCGTTGTGATTACTGTCCCTCGCTATCCTCCGGGGTCGTTGAGCTTACTGTCCCTCGCTATCCTCCGGGGTCGTTGAGCTTACTGTCCCTCGCTATCCTCCGGGGTCGTTGAGCTTACTGCCCCTCGCTATCCTCCGGGGTCGTTGTGATTACGGTCCCTCGCTATCCTCCGGGGTCGTTGAGCTTACTGCCCCTCGCTATCCTCCGGGGTCGTTGTGCTTACTGTCCTTCGCTATCCACCGTATGACAAAATAACAAGTCTACATAATGACAACCAGATGTCATATGCCTGTATAACAAATGCCATGGCTCTGCTTGACAAACAAATGTCATGTCCCTGCATGTCAAGCTACCCTGCCAGACGGGAATCTTAGTATGACAGAGCAGCTGGGGACAAATAGCATACCTCGGCATATCGCTAATGGCAACGCATTAAAATGGGTGTATCTATGTATATATTGGGGCCTCATACTCAATATGTTGGGGCCTCATACGCAACATAACATCTCTCCCGCCTTGTCTTACTTCAGTCTCGCCGGCAGAACCCCCCCCCCCCAGTCCGCCCCCCCTTACACCCTCCACGAAGCCACACCCACTGCCCCCACCCACTGGTCAGCTAACCCCGCCCACTTCAATCCAAAACCCTGCCTACTTCTCTCCAAAACCCCGCCTACTTCTCTCCAAAACTCCGCCCACAATTTATTGTGCTTCTTCATCAACCGATTCCCATCCCACCCATCCCCGTACAAGGTCCCATGTTGCCCATACACCACCACCATCCCCCTGACACACCCACTCCCCCCGGAGGGTTCCCCACTCATCCCCAACCCCCGGGTAACAGCACTCCAGGATCCTGGAGGGAGCAAGTGCAGTTCTAGCGGGGGTGTGGTGGGGTGGGACGAGCCCCCCCACCAAACATGTTACAAGGATTCCGCGTGTTCGAACACCTACACCCCCCTTAACCCACCCCTACCAAACCCTCTGTCCCTCTCTCATACCCCACCATTGACCGTCTTTACGTTCTGAACCCTGTCCTTTCCTCCTCCTTCCCCCCCCCCCCACCACCCCCCGTCTTTTTCCCTCCTTTTCATCTTCTCTGTCGTAAAACTACTTTTCAAGTTTTCTCTTAGTCACCTCTGACTTTCCAAACTACCACTTACTCTTAACTATGGTTATTCTCACTTCTCTGGACGAAATATCTGAGGATAGTTAGCCGGAAGGCATATAGTATCAGTCGTTAGTATAGTTTAAAACCTTAGACAGGGATTATCGTCATTCAATTGAAACCATGTGTTAATGTCTAAGGGATTTCAAAATAGATTCCTTCCTTCTCGTCAGGATAGAACACGACAAGAATCCTCCCTCCCCGGCTTCGCCAGGATAGTATGGCAGAAGATTTTTTATATGGACCTTGTTAGTGTCTAATATCACGAGAAAAATAACGAACCATATAGCCTGGTATTTTATAAGACGTCATTTGATTTGAGAATTTCTGGAAATCATGAAGACTGCAAATCAAAGTAATCATAAATATTTTGGGGGATTTAAGAACGGATCAGTAAATATTTACATTCATACATGTTGGGTAGACTGTAGTGTCCTTATTTAAAACACAAGACAGATATGAGAACTTACAACAATATGATCACTAATTGATTTGTATAACTTTCAAAACACTCGAGGAAAAATCAGAAAGAGGTTTGCAGGCGATGAGTCACAATAACGTGGCTAAAGTATGTTGACCAGACCACACACAAGAAGGTGAAGGGACGACGACGTTTCGGTCCGTCCTGGACCATTCTCAAGTCGATTCGACTTGAGAATGGTCCAGGACGGACCGAAACGTCGTCGTCGTTCACCTTCTAGTGTGTGGTCTGGTCAACAGAAAGAGGTTTGTAGATTTTAAGATAAAAAATGTTGTAGCCCTGAAACATAATTTGAAAACAAAAAGCATGCTTTACAAATCAGTTCGCGTTTTCCAACAAAATAGCTATGAATCAAGCCCGAGAGAGAACAATGGATGCAGTATATCTTCCTAGAGTGCCAAGACACCTGTGACACTGCCTATATGATATCGATGCATGAAACGCAGACTAGTGCAACTGCACGTTATTGGATTGGATTAGAGAGGAATAGCAAATAGGTAACTGATGACTAATGAGAAAAGAGAGTCAGGTTAAAGGGGAAGTGACAGTGTCCTGCAAGGCTTGGTATTTCGATATAACTACGGTTCCTGATTTTCTAGAGGAGACATAACTGTCCATGTTTGCAGCTGATGTGATGTTTCGACCTTCGGAGGCGAAGTTGACCATGACCTCAGTATTAGATCGAAGGTCTGGGGGTGTGTGTCAGAAGATGGATGATGAGACCAATCCGGGTTCGGAAGGCTCCTCGCCCAAACATGGGACATATGTGGATGGGTGCTGCTGCAGAGGTGAAGGTTGCCCTAGCTTGGCGCGTGGCGCGCTTCCACTGGGGCTTCTGCAGTCCATCTCTTCTCTGTCGCACGGGCTCCTGTGGTAGCTTTGCTGCACAAAGTTAGACATTTCTGACCAAGCAACTCCCAAGTGCTGGGGTTGATGCCCAAGTCTTTGACGGTTGCTTTGAGCCAGTCATCAAAGATGTGCAAAAATGTGCTGATGGCAAACTCTGGGTGCATTTTGAGGATATCGTCATAAACACAGGAGTGAATAAAGTAGCAGTGATACTAAAAGTCCCCATCTCGCAAGGATGGTTAGTCATACAGGGCCATATGTTCAGTAGCCTGCACTGGCAAACTCTGGGTGCAATATGAGGATATTCTCAAGAACACTAGAGTGAACAAATTAATTGCAAAGCTCCAGGTACCTCATGTCATCGAGTAAACACAAGACACCTGACTAGGATATAATACTTACTATTATACACCACTTATGTTAAACTAATCCAGGATTATAATAGCTCCAGCAAGGAACCTATTCCTTGTAAAGCACAAGAAGAAAATGTAGAAAGTTCAAAGATTTGTAACAACACAGGTAACATTATGAGAGAATTTAACTATGAACTAAAGATATCTATAAAATAAAAAGATGGACTAGACTATATAAGGTCACAAATACAAAGTGCTGAAGGGAATAGACAAAGTGGATAGAAACAGTCTTTTCCAGATGAGGGACAACGTAATGGCTGAGAATAAAATCCACAAGGGCTGTGATGAGGTTACGAACCAACGCCCGGGATGATCCCAAACGCGCCTTAGATTTGTTTGATATATCACGCTATTGCTGATTTGTGTGTGTAGTGTAATGGCAGAGCTTGACGACGCAACACACAGATACCTCATAAATGCGATAAAAACTCGTTTGCAATGAGAGCAGTAAACAAGATGAACGTATTGGTCAGAAGTGGTGGGACCAAAAAACCTTTACAACTTCAGAAACATGTATGACATTAATAACCAAGACACACACACACACACACACACACACACACACACACACACACATATGCACCAACAAGAGATGAATCTCGCTCCCCATTGATCAATTAGGTAAACACACACACACACACACACACACACACACACACACACACACACACACACACACACACACACACACACAGGGGCCTCGTAGCCTGGTGGATAGTGCGCAGGACTCGTAATTCTGTGGCGCGGGTTCGATTCCCGCACGAGGCAGAAACAAATGGGCAAAGTTTCTTTCACCCTAAGTGCCCCTGTTACCTAGCAGTAAATAGGTACCTGGGAGTTAGTCAGCTGTCACGGGCTGCTTCCTGGGGTGTGTGTGTGTGGTGTGGGGGAAAAAAAAAAGTAGTTAGTAAACAGTTGATTGACAGTTGAGAGGCGGGCCGAAAGAGCAAAGCTCAACCCCCGCAAAAACACAACTAGTAAACACACAGGTTGATAGGGTAGATAAAGACAGTCTATTTAACACAAGGCGTACACGCACTAGGGGACACAGGTGGAAACTGAGTAATTGACAGTTGAGAGGCGGGCCGAAAGAGTAAAGCTCAACCCCCGCAAAAACACAACTAGTAAACACACAGGTTGATAGGGTAGATAAAGACAGTCTATCTAACACAAGGGGTACACGCACTAGGGGACACAGGTGGAAACTGAGTACCCAAATGAGCCACAGAGATGTAGAAAGAACTTTTTTTTGTGTCAGAGTGGTTAACAAATGGAATGCATTAGGAAGTGATGTGGTGGAGGCTGACTCCATACACAGTTTCAAGTGTAGATACGATAGAGCCCAATAGGCTCAGGAACCTGTACACCTGTTGATTGACGGTTGAGAGGCGGGACCAAAGAGCTAAAGCTCAACCCCCGCAAGAACAACTAGGTGAGCACACACACACACACACACACACACACACACACACACACACACACACACACACACACACACACACACACACACACACACACATTAAATTTCACTGTTGTTCATTAGCGAAATATTAGAGGCAAGAAAAATATATATATAATCAATTAAAGCAATCAGTATTAATTTCTCAATCACTTTTCATTAAATGCATTTGCGATCCAAGAAAAGCACATTTACAATAATCACAGGTTCAGTATTTACATTATCAGAGTTGATAATTAACATTTTAATAGTCAGCTAAGTTATCCTAATGTGTGCTATACGGTCATTTATCAGCGGTGTGTTCTGTTATTTGCATCATACACTGAGTAGATTCATCTGTTGCCTCCAGTAACCTGATGATCGCCTGGAGCATATCGTACTTCAGCTCAGACCAACTGCCAGTTTGTTCATGGCTTCAGGCGTCAGTGCTCATCCAATCAGTTATCCTCATGACTGTCGACCTGTCGTAATATAAAATATTTTATAGTTTGCTTTATTAAGCAGCGGCGGCGGCCCTTGCAGCTGTTGCAAGGACTAACGTGGAGAAATCTCTCACGGCAGGTGGTTCCTGCAGCTGTTGCAAGGACTAGAGTGGAGACGTCTCTTGCGGCAGGTGGTTCCTGCAGGGGCTGCAAGGATTAGAGTGGAGACGTCTCTTGCGGCAGGTGGTTCCTGCAGGGGTTGCAAGGACTATTGTGGAAAAGTCTCACTGTAGGACGCACCTGAAGCTATTGTAATATGGGGAGAGTATGTGAAGAGGGAGATGAAGTGGGCTGGTAGAGAGAGAATGTGGGATGATAGGGGTATAAGAGGGGTGTAGATAGGGAGAGGGACGGGGGGGGG